>NW_017671384.1:274579-287846 GCF_001879085.1 Nicotiana attenuata
CCATGGCCCTCGAAAAGTTAAAAACGCGTAGTTGCTTTAGGCGCGTTATTTTAATAATATTGCCTTCCTAAACTCGGGTGTGCATTTCATGTGACCCAACTCTAAATCTCACAACGTTGAATAAAATGTGTTTCGGATTGCGGGTGCATTTCATGTGACGCAATCCAAAGACATGTTTTAAACGACGTTAAATCTTCTTTAAAATTAATTAAAATCGGTTAACAGTTAAAATTGCACCATAGGCTAAAACATGTATTAAAATCAGATAATAGGCCAATTATAATAGTTTAAGCGACCGTGCTAGAACCACGGAATCCGGGGGTGCCTAACACCTTCCCTCGGGTTAACAGAATTCCTTATTCAGAATTTCTGGTTCGCAGACTTCAAAAGGAAAGTCGAAATCTTCCTCGATTTGGGATTTAAAATAAACCGGTGACTTGGAACACCAGAAACAAACCTATCCCAAGTGGCGACTCTGAACAAAAAATGAATAAATAATCCCATTTCGAATAATGTCACTTAAAGTGGAAAAACTCCCTTATATACTATCCTTCGGGGTGGTGTGTAAAAAAGGAGGTGTGACAGCTCTGGCGACTCTGCCGGGGAAACAAACCCAGAACTTCGATTTAGGGTTTAAGAATTCGAGCTTAGAATAGCTGTTATGATTGGCTTTATCTGATTTTCCTACATGTTTCATCCTAATGTGCTAAATGCTTTACCGCTTTGATATTTGGTGAATTGTATATATAAACTGCTACGAAACCCTTCCTCTCTCTGAGTCTTCTACATCATGGAGAAGGGCGCACTTCGTCTGACTTCTCTTCTGTCTAGAGTCTTATCCCATTTTAGAACGAGGTTCGGACAAGTTGCTAAGCCGGCGAAGCTTCTGTATTCCCGGTACGCTGCCCCCCCTCGGCTCGAGTTGTCCGCTCGGGTAGCCAGGTCTAGAACAATAAAACCAGGTTTTAAACCTAGTATAACAAAGCCTCATGCCAGATCCCTAGTAGGAACGTTTGTTTGCATCACGTGCATTTGACTTAGGAGACTCAACACAGGGGTTGGGTCTGTCTAGGACAGGTACCTGAAATGAAAAGACCATCCTGATGCATCTTACGTGCTGCTTGTACATTTATTTGTTTCGGCTTGCATGTTGACCGGCTTCTAGAATAGGGAAAGAAAAATCAAAAAAGGGAAAAGAAAAAAAAAGAAAACAAGAGTGAGAGATAGGTATTTTAGAAAATTCCGAAACTCTGCCGAGATTTTGAGAAAAATTAAAATAAAAAGAAAAGAAAGGCCTTGTTTTCAAAAATAGTTGGTTTTGTCGAATCTGCCCGAACTACGCCAGTTTGATTCTCACCGGATGTAGGATACGTAGGCAACCCCCACCGGGTCCAACTTCCTTTTTTAAAAAATAGCCCAAAAACAACAAAATTTTAATTTTTATCACAAATAAGTCGGGTGATGCCATTCTTGCTTAAAATAAGCCGAATGTCCCCAAAAGGGCGCCGGAAGGCTGTTTTTGCAAGAACAGCCACCTTGGGTCATTTTTAACGGTTAGCGGGCACAACCTTAAAATCTTCTTCCCCGAAGTGCTAAAAGGCCGTATCTGCAAAGCCGGGTTTTTGTTTTGAAATGAAAATTTTGAAAAAATGGTGTTACTTTTTCTTTTAGGTCAAAATGAGTTATTAAATCACCTTAATAAATGTGCAGGATGAGCACAAATGAAATTGAACCCTTCACAGTCCTTAAAGAGATCCCCTTAAAGCTCCACATGTGGTGGAATGATCTAGGAAAAGGCAGTAGAGAAACAATGGTAAAGGTTCTGGGAGGCCTCGTCGGACTATTGAACGTCAAGCCAAGGTTGGACATAATTGAAGCTTTAATACCTTTTTGGGACCCGACTCGCAATGTGTTTCATTTCTCTGACTTTGAGCTCACACCTACATTGGAGGAAGTTGCGGGTTATGCGGGCCTTAATGGAAACCTTAGAAGTCGATATCCATTGTCACCAAGACCGGTATCTCCCCACAGATTTCTGAATTTGCTGAGTATTAGTCGGGATATTCAGGACGAAAATTTATCTGAAGGGTATTGCACGCTCCAGTTCTTGTATCATCGATATGGTAACCCCCGCAGTTTTGAAGAGCCGAACACTGGTCTAACCCATGCCGGAAATAAAGACAAATGGGAGGCAAGGCGGGGTTTAGCTTTTATGGTAGCCTTCTTGGGTGTTGTAGTTTGTCCACGAAAAGATGGTAATATAGAGATAGGTCTCGTGGGAATGATCGATGTTGCAATCAAGAAAGCCAACAGCACTGTGGTTCCTTTGATCTTATCTGAAATCTACCGAGCCTTGACTATCTGTCGGGAAGGGGGAAAGTTCTTCCAAGGCTGCAATCTGTTATTACAATTATGGATGCAGGAACATCTCTGCCACCGGGTTGGATATATGAATTATGGTATGACCGGTTTAAGTTGCATTGAAGAATTTGAAAGCCGAGTAGTGGGTATTGAATTCCCCGAGGGTATTGAAGCTTGGCTTGCACATTTGAGATCCTTGACTGCCGATAAAATTGAGTGGGCATTCGGGTGGCTTCCTGTCACCGAAGCAGTGTACATGTCAGCTGAAGTGTGTTATATCCTCTTGATGGGCATCTGAAGCATCCAGCCTTATGCTCCCTACAGGGTTTTGCACCAATTAGGAAGATTTCAAACCGTCCCCAATGATGAAGATTTGAGTAAACATGTCATTGAATTGGGCCCAAAAGCCGCATTTCCAGAAGGGAAAATTCACCAAGTGTGGAACGAATATAGATTTCTTGAACCTAAGACCATGGTGCGAGATCTTGCTAGAGGTGAAGTGGACCCTAAGTACATTGTCTGGTTCAGCAAAAGATTCCAGATTCCTGAAAGGCCCGCAAAGAGACCCCATGTCCAACAGCTCACCGATGGGGCACAAGTGTAATGGGACCGGTTGACCAAAGAAAACGAGTACAGGGCCAAAATAAGCCGGTTGGAAAGGCAAGTCATGGAGCTTCAGTTTGAAAATGGTGTTCAAGCCGCCGCAGACGAGGGAGAAAAGAAAAAACTAACTCAGGAAAATGAGGCCCTCAAATCTCAGATCCGGAAGATGAAAATAGCTGCCAGAAACCCGGAAAGAAGCCGGGCTGATGAAAGACTTATAATCGGTCTAAAAAAGAAAGTCCTCGAGTGTCAAGAAGACCTGGAAAAGTCTGAAGCCAGTCCAGCGAAAATCCGGGCACAATGGACAAAGAAGGCAGAAGAACGGGCACGGTTTGTGCAACAAATGAAGAGGAACTATGAAGGGACCATCACTAGCCTAAGAAGAAAGGTAACCACTCTCGAGAATGAGGCAGCCAAGCAGGTTAAAGATTTCAAAGCTGATAGGGAGCACTGTTATGATCTGATGGCTCAAATGGAGGAAGAAATACAGCAGTTGCAAAATCAACACCTTCATGACTCTCAAGTGTTAGAAGCCCGGAATCAGCAGATAGGGCGGTTGCTTCAGGAAAAAGGCAGAATTAGAGAGAGGATCAGAACCATCGCTGACTACATTACAATGAAGTGCCAAGCGTGCGAGGACATGACTCGTACCACCTTTTTCGCTGCACTGATGACTTTCGTCCGCCAGGTTATGAGTGATTTGGAGCGACTGTAAGGGGTCTCGCACATAGGCCCGTGGCGAGGCCGAATGATGCCCCGCGGGCCCCAGGAGTTGAAGCTTTAATGTATTCCTAATTTTTCAAGTATCGAGTCTATATTTTGGTTTATTTTGAGTCTGTTTGTAGTTTTTCCTTCCAAGAAAATGAGTAGTTTAGCGTCTTTTGTAATAGAAGTTTTATTAATGAAAAATCAAAAATTCCCAAAAAGTTGTTTCCTTACTTTTCGCATTTATTTTTTCTTGAACTACGTAATGATCTGATTCACGCGGTGTCGTGATACATAGGCAATACTCATCGGATCCGGTCATAATTTTGTGAATAACTCCAATAAGAAAAGAAAATGAAAAAAATGAGAGAAAAAAATGAGGGGCAAGTGAAGAAAAGAAAAGAAAAACAAAAAAAGAGATGAAAAAAGAGAGAGTGGAAATCGAAAGAAGAAAAATGGGAAAGAATAAGGAAAGTCGGGATGAAGCATGCAACCGTTGCAAAACTTGTAGGAACCCATTTAACTGTATAGGTGCATCACACCCAACGTGCGATTACCTATCTTTTATTTGTTTCAAACTAACCGTTTGTTGCTGTTACTTCCAGTCCAGGTTTTTATAGAACGGTGGTTGGTTTTTGTGGTAACCTGGCTTCGCACCCATACTTTACCAGATCAAAGGGGAGCATCGGAATGTCTTTAGAAATGACTTTGCCAACAATTCCCATCACAGATGAAAGCCCAATTTCGGGCATCCCGACCTCAGAATCGGCAGCTGCCGAAGAAAACAGAATCCTGCGTCTTCGGGTTATGGAAATGTGGGACGCTTGGGCAAATGGAAGAGAGCCGCCAAGCGCAATCCCGGGATTCCCCAAACGTTTCCCTAGAGCAAGTGGTACCTTCACTGTTCTGATCAGTCACCCAAATACACCACTTGGACACCCGACTATCTCAGCTCATTATGTAGGAACACCTTCTGAGGTTCGCCCCCAGGTGTTAATGTCTGGTGCAGCTTCAAATATCTTTACCGCTCCCCCATGATCGGCCACAGCACAACCTCCACTGCCTAGGCCCAGTTTTGACCCCTCAGTTTTGACCTTCCAAACACCACCTTCCAAATGGAACCTCCTCAGTTTCCCACTTATACTTATTCTCAGCCGCCCCAATTTGAGTTCACTGCAGGGCAAGAAAAGACTACCAAAACTCCTGAGCAAGAAGAAATTGCGAGAAAGATGAGGAGTATGGAACAAAGCCTCAAGAACATACAAGGCTTGAGTGGGCAGAAAAGTGTGTCTTATGCCGATTTATGCATGTTCCCTCATGTGCATCTACCCATGGGATTCAAAACCCCAAAATTTTAGAAGTATGATGGACACAGTGATCCTCTTGCTCATCTCAAGAGATATTGCAACCAGCTGCGAGGAGCCGGTGGAAAGGAAGAACTCCTCATGGCCTATTTCGGAGAAAGTCTGGTTGGCATCCCATCTGAATGGTACATGGACCAAGATATATCCCGCTGGCACATCTGGGATGATCTTGCTAGAGATTTCGTCAGGCAGTTCCAGTACAACATTGATATTGCTCCAGATAGGAACTCATTAACAAACTTGAAGAAGAAATCCTCGGAAAGCTTTCGAGAATACGCAGTTAAATGGCGTGAACAGGCCTCCAGGGTAAAGCCTCCGATGGATGAGGTTGAAATGGTCACAGTTTTCCTCCAAGCTCAGGAAGCTGACTACTTCCAAAATATGATGTCCGCAATGGGTAAAACGTTCCTGAAGCCATCAAGATTGGCGAAATGGTTGAAAATGGGTTGAAAACGGGTCGAATTCTAAGCCAATCCGCTATCAGAGCTACCTCCCAAGCCATTCAGGGTGGGTCTGGAGGAGTAGCAAAGGGCAAGAAAAAGGAAGAAACATCCATGGCAGCGTCGGGTGCAAGAAAACACCGTACTCCCAGATCCCTCTTCTCAGATAGGACCCCACAGCACTATTACCCTCACCAGGACCTGGCCTATGCTCCTCAGCCATACACGGTCATGAATGCTCAACCTTATGTCCGGCCACAACAACAAGCCAACCGGAACCAAGCTCCATTTCCTAGAAACCAGCCTCCTTACCAAACCCACTACAACCCCCGGCCTCCACAAAACAATTTCCACCCCCGTGAACCACCCAAGAGGCCAAATTTTACACCAATCGGCGAATCCTACTCCAGCCTGTTTCCAAAGCTTGTTCAAATGGGTCTGCTACAGCCTGTTCCTCAAACTAGGCAAAACCCGGCCTCACCCGCTTACAGAGCTGGTGCCCGATGCGCCTATCACTCAGGGGCAGAAGGGCATGACACAGATGATTGTTGGACTCTGAAGAGAGCCGTGGAGAATTTGATAGAACAAAGGAAGATAGTGCTAAGGGATGAAGATATTCCCAATGTGACCAACAACCCACTGCCAGCCCACAACAACGGGCCGGTAATCGGAATGATTTGTGAGGACAAGGAATTTGACCCAGCGTTGAAGGCCATCATTGCCATCGCTGATGTGGAAAGGAAACCAAAAGCTGCCCCGAAGCAAGACAAAGGGGAGAAAAAGAACAAAACCACCCCTCCAAAGTCGGAGAAGAAAATTGAAGTTGAAACTGGGGCAACGCCTCCCAAAGATGCTGTTCTCTATGTCCCTCGAGGCCGCAAAGAAAAGCAGATGACTTTGAGTCCTCCCAGGAGATTCCAGCTGAACAAGACAACCCAAATGTATGTGCCCAAGGGAGCTTATGTGATGCGGGGGCCAATTAATCCGCCAAGGCTGAGTGAGCCCGTGGTTATTGGCCGCGCGCCACAGAAGCCTATGACAGATCCTGCCGCTGTGCCCTGGAATTACAACAAATCAGTGGTGACCTATAAGGGCAAAGAAATCTCAGGAGAAGTTCAAGAAAATAACCCAGCTGAAAAGTATTTCAATTTGGAAGAGGTGAACAATGCCACTAGAAAGCGCTTCCCATCTAAGAAGCCCGTGGGTGCCGAAGAAGCGGAAGCCTTCTTTCAAAAGATGAAAATGGCGGATTATGAGGTGATCGACCAGCTTCGAAAATCTCCTGAACAAGTCTCCTTATTATCTCTGTTGATGAGCTCCACCGAACATCAGAAGGTATTGATCAAAACCCTTAACGAAGCATATGTGCCTGTCGAGACTTCTGTAGAGCAGTTGGAGAGAATGGCAGAAAGATTTTTCGCAATTAACCAGATCTCCTTCAGCAAAAATGACTTGCCCCCAGAAGGGTCGCACATAAAAAAGCCCTGCACCTAACAGTCAAATGTGAAGCGTACTACGTGAAGAGGGTTATGGTGGACGGAGGCTCCGGGGTGGACATCTGCCCACTCTCAACTCTGCAGCGTATGGAAATCGGGACCGAAATAATTCGACCCAACAATGTCTGCGTAGGTGCCTTCGATGGCATCAAAAGGGACACAATTGGAGAGATCGATCTAATTCTGACCATCGGCCCAGTAGACTTTGAAGTAACCTTCCAGATTCTAGACATGGACACATCCTACAATTTTCTTTTGGGGAGGCCATGGATCCATGCAGCGGGGGCTGTGCCCTCTACTCTTCATCAGATGGTAAAGTTCGAGCATGAGGATCAAGAGATCGTGGTCCATAGGGAAGACGAGCAATCAATTTATCGGGACCCATCAGTCCCATGTCTTGAAGCAAGAGAGGGGAGTGAGCACATAGTTTATCAGGCCTTTGAAATTGTGGTTGCAGACCAGTACGAAGAAGGAAACCCTTGCCCCCAACCATTCCTTTCTAATGCATCCATCATGGTGGCCAAAGAAATGATCCGACATGGCTTCAAACCGGGGAAGGGACTTGGGAAATCTTTGCAAGGAATAGCTGAACCCATCACCTTGCCTGCCACTGAGAAGTTCTTCGGAGTAGGCTTCAGACCCACTCCAGCTGATATAAAATGGGCAGATGATAGAAAGAATGATGGATAAGTTTTGCCTCAACCGCTGCCGCATCTCTACAAAAGATTTGTCAAGCCGAAATACAATGAAGAGGAGGAGGATGAGGCCTTTACGGCCGAAGAGATTGAAGAGATTTGTGGGGCAATGAGGAAGATACTATATGAAACCCACATGGTCCAGCCAGGGGAGGGCTCAAGCACCGCTGAGGTGCTATACATAGGACCTGAGGCAAAACTGCAAAATTGGAAGGCTATGCCATTCCCAATCAGGCGGGAGTCCCGGTAGACTTGTCCTGCCACCTTTTCTGCATCACGAGTTATTCCAGGGTGTAACTCGGATGTTTTCTTTAGTTTCATGTCTTTTAATTTCCAATGTAAACCCTGTTATCTTCAAATTCCAAGAAATGAAATCAATATTTCATCGTTCATCTTTCTTTATTCTTTCTGATTTTGTTATTTTTCTCTTTTATTTCTTCTTTCAGTTCTAATAATGCGGCTTTAAATAACATGACATGCTTGCGGACTTCATGCCCAGATCCAAACACGCTGTCTAACTGTGAAATAATGAACCAAGAACCGGAATATGATGAAGAAGAGGCTTTTAGGGAAATAAATCGAGAATTGGAACAATTTGAGAATAAACCTAAGCCGAACCTAAATGATACTGAGCCGGTTAACTTGGGAAGTTCTGAAGAAATCAGGGAAACCAAGATAAGCATTCACACAGATGAGAAAACCCGGGATGCATTAATCCAACTCTTGTTTGAGTTCAAAGATGTGTTTGCTTGGTCATATGACGACATGCCAGGACTGAGTGTCGATTTGGTGGTTCATAAGTTGCCGACTTACCCCGATTACCCCCTGTCCAGCAAAAGCAAACAAAGTTTAAAACTGACATCAGTGACAAAATCAAAGAAGAAGTCACGAAACAGTTGAAAGCAGGGGTGATCCGAGTGGTCCGGTACACCACATGGCTAGCCAATATAGTTCCAGTACCGAAGAAAGACGGGAAGACCCGAGTGTGTGTGGATTACAGAGATTTAAACAAGGCAAGTCCCAAAGACAACTTCCCTTTGCCCAACATCCACATCCTTATTGATAACTGCGCCAAGCATGAGATACAGTCCTTCGTGGACTGTCACGCAGGATATCACCAGGTGTTGATGGATGAAGAAGATACCGAAAAGACACCTTTTACCACACCTTGGGGTACATACTATTACAGAGTCATGCCATTCGGTTTGAAGAATGCCGGGGCAACCTACATGAGGTCCATGACTGCCATCTTTCACGATATGATGCACCAAGAGATAGAGGTATATGTGGACGATGTAATCATCAAATCCAAAACCCAGGATGACCACGTGCGGGACTTGAGAAAATTCTTTGAGCGGCTGCGCAAATATGATTTGAAGTTGAACCCAGCCAAATGTGCATTCAGGGTACCGTCCGGCAAACTCTTAGGATTCATCGTCAGTCGGAGGGGCATCGAGTTAGACCCAACAAAGATAAAGTCGATCCGGGATTTGCCCCCTCCGAAAACCAAGAAGGATATTATGAGTTTGTTGGGTAGATTGAATTACATCAGCCGGTTCATTGCTCAGTTAACATCCACGTGTGAACCCATATTCAAATTGCTAAAGAAAGACACGGCAATAAAGTGGACCGATGAATGTCAAGAAGCTTTTGATAAGATCAAAGAATATATGTCAAATCCACCAGTCTTGGTCCCACCAGAGCCAGGGAGGCCTCTTTTCTTGTACCTGACAGTCTTGGAAAATTCTTTCGGCTGTGTCCTCGGGCAACATGATGTAACCGGGAAGAAAGAACAGGCGATCTACTATCTGAGCAAGAAGTTTACCAGCTATGAGGCTAAGTATACTCTGCTGGAAAGAACCTATTGTGCCTTAACTTGGGTCGCTCAGAAGCTAAGACATTATCTGCAAGCCTACACCACTTACCTTATAACCAGGTTGGATCCTTTGAAATACATATTCCAGAAACCAATGCCCATGGGAAGATTAGCAAAGTGGAACATCCTGCTCACGAGATTTGACATAGTCTACGTCACTCGCAGGGCAATGAAAGCCCAAGCGTTGGCAGATCATTTGGCTGAAAACCCGGTTGATGAAGAATACCAATCTTTGAACACTTATTTCCCGGATGAAGAAATAAACTCATTCGAAGTGATATCCGAGGATACTACTGCTTGGAAGATGTTCTTTGATGGAGCGGTAAACGCAAAAGGTGTGGGAATTGGGGCAATCTTAATTTCACCTACCGGTCAGCATTATCCAGCCACAGCTCGGCTCCGGTTTTTCTGCACAAACAACACTGCCGAATATGAAGCCTGCATCATAATAACATGGCAATCGACCAGGACATCGAAGAGTTGTTGATTATGGGGGCCTCAGATCTGATTATCCGGCAGGCCCAGGGAGAATGGGAAACCCGAGATGTTAAACTTATTCCCTATCGACAACATGTGGAAGATCATAGCAAGCGATTCAAGTCAATAGTGTTCAGGTACATCCCTCGTTCTCACAATAAACTAGTTGATGCACTCGCCACTTTAGCCTCGATGTTGCCCTACCCAGGCAATGCCCACATTGATCACTTGGAAATCTAAATCAGGGAAATGCACGGTTACTGTAATACGGTTGAGGCAGAACCAAACACCCAGCCATGGTACCATGACATCAAAAGGTTTCTAAAAATGTGAGAATACCCTGAGCAAGCCAATGGAGACCAAAAGAGAACCATTAGACGGCATGCAAGTGGTTTCTTCTTAAGTGGTGATGTCTTGTACAAAAGGACCCCGGATTTCAACTTGTTAAGATGTGTTGACATTGAAGAGGCCGGAATGGTCATGCATGAAGTACACGCAGGAGTGTGCGGACCCCGCATAAACGGGTATGTTTTAGCAAAGAAAATCCTTCGAGCGGGCTATTACTGGATAACCATAAAAAAGGACTGCTTCAGCTTTGTTCGGAAGTGCCATCAGTGTTAGGTGCACGGTGATTTGATTCATGCACCTCCGACAGAACTACATCCCTTGTCAGTATCTTGGCCATTCGTCGCTTGGGGCATGGACGTCATTGGGCCGATCGAGCCGAAAGCCTCAAATTGGCACAGATTTATACTGGTTGCCATTGACTACTTTACGAAGTGGGTTGAAGCCATCACTCTCTAATCGGTCTCAAAGAAAGCTGTTGTAGATTTTGTGCACTCCAATCTTATTTGCCGTTTTGGCATTCCTGCAACTATTATCACAGATAATGCTGCAAACTTGAATAGTCATTTGATGGGAGAGATATGCGAACAATTCAAAATAATGCATAGGAACTTTACTCACTATCGGCCCAAAGCCAATGGTGCCGTTGAAGCAGAAAACAAGAACATCAAGAAGATTTTGAGAAAGATGATTTAGAGCTCCAGGCAATGGCACGAAAAGTTGCCTTTCGCATTACTGGGATATCGCACCACGGTGCGCACATCGGTAGGAGCAAACCCATACCTTTTGGTCTATGGAACTGAGGCCGTAATACCCGCGGAGGTGGAAATCCCTTCTCTCCGCATCATCGTTGAAGCCGAGATTGAGGACAGTGAGTGGGTCAAGACCCATCTGGAACAGCTAACCTTAATAAATGAAAAGCGGATGGCTGCGGTCTGCCACTGGCAGTTGTACCAACAAAGAATGGCCTGTGCTTATAACAAGAAAGTGCGGCCTAGGAATTTCGAAGTGGGACAACTTGTGTTAAGGCGCATTCTTCCTCATCACCAGGAAGCAAAAGGAATATTTGCTCCTAATTGGAAGGGCCCATACATCATCAGAAATATATCGCCGAGAGGAGAATTGTATCTGGGCGATATCGAAGGAAATGATCCCGAAGCAGCTGTGAATGCGGATGCAGTAAAAAGGTACTATGTTTAGGCTTTCTGCAGCAATGACTTTGTTCAATTGGGATGACGAAGGCTTTCATTCTTGCTATCCAAACACTATCAATATTTGCAAACCCTTTGAGCCGGTTACTCTTCCTTGATCACCCTCTTTGGAACCCGAAAGTACTATTAAAAAAAGAGAAAAGAAAAGAAAAATGAAAAAAAAATCAACATAAAAAAACAATAACAACGAAAACGAAATGTTTCCATGAACTACGTTCAACTTGATTCTGAAAGGATATGTAGGCAGCCTCTCTCTGGGGTTCAGTCATACCAAAACAAAAATCCCAATTCCCCCCAAAAGTGAAACTGGGGCAGATGATATAATGGCTCGGCAATAAGCCCACCAGAACGGTTCCAAAGTTGTAATTCCATCCAGATTCTTTTTACCCAAACCTTGTCCAAGTCATTCTGATCAATTGGCAAAGGCGTCGGAATTAGAAAACACCGGTGTTGGAATCTGATACAATCAAACTGAGAGAAACAAAATGAGAGAGTCTTATCGGGGAAAACCTACGGGCACCATAAGGCGACGATGAGCAGAGAAATTGAAAACAAGAGAGCCCGGTTAGTGAAAACTTGTAAAGAGCATTATCGGGCGACGATGAGAAGAGAAATGAGAGAGGTCGATTGGTGAAAACCCGCAAAGGGCGCCGTCGGTCGAAAAGAAGACACCTCCCACTACCGAAAGAGTCCTGGCAAGATTCCCTGGTTTTGAGACACGGGTCACAATGAGTTTATGAGAGGTTGGGAAAGTTTTTGCGGGTCGGGCATCCAGTCCAACAAGCATGTCATGTCTATTTGAAGCCTGCATGCACCCCAGATAAGTCCTTCCTTCCTTCCCGAAAGGGACACTTCTCTTTAAATTCATTTTCTTGCCTTTTGTTACTTTCTTTGAATCTCTTCGGTCTACTCTGTTCTGAACTATACAAGAAAAGTGGCAAGACTGGCATTACAGGGCTCTGCCTAACAAAAGCTAAAGAAAANACCAGCTTCGAAAATCTCCCGAACAAGTCTCCTTATTATCTCTGTTGATGAGCTCCACCGAACATCAGAAGGTATTGATCAAAACCCTTAACGAAGCCTATGTGCCTGTCGAGACTTCTGTAGAGCAGTTGGAAAGAATGGCAGAAAGATTTTTCGCAATCAACCAGATCTCCTTCGGCAAAAATGACTTGCCCCCAGAAGGGGACGCACATAACAAAGCCCTGCACCTAACAGTCAAATGCGAAGGGTACTACGTGAAGAGGGTTATGGTGGACGGAGGTTCTGGGGTAGATATCTGCCCACTCTCAACTTTACAGCGCATGGAAATTGGGACCGAAAGAATCCGACCCAACAATGTCTGTGTACGAGCCTTCAATGGTATAAAAAGGGACACGATTGGAGAGATCGATCTAATTCTGACCGTCGGCCCAGTAGACTTTGAAGTAACTTTCCAGGTTCTAGACATGGACACATCCTACAATTTTCTTTTGGGGAGGCGATGGATCCATGCAGCGGGGGCTGTGCTCTCTACTCTTCATCAAATGGTAAAGTTCTAGCATGAGGATCAAGAGATCGTGGTCCACGGGGAAGATGGGCAATCAATTTATCGGGACCCATCAGTCCCATATCTTGAAGCAAGAGAAGGGAGTGAGCACATAGTTTATCAGGCCTTTGAAATTGTGGTTGCAGACCAGTACGAAGAAGGAAAC
>NW_017671384.1:294753-304041 GCF_001879085.1 Nicotiana attenuata
GTACGAGTCTTATATATGATTTAAGCACTTTCTGTAAAGTTTGGTTGAAAACAGACATCGTTTGACGTGTTTCGGACTTAAAATGGAAATTTGATGTTTTATGAAAAATTCGGAAGAAATCAAGGATTTTGAGGCTTAATTCGATGTTTATAATGTTATTTTGGCGTTTTGATCGCGCGAATATGTTCGTAAGATGTTTTTGAGGTTGTGTGTACACCTGGATTAGAGTTTTGAGGGCTCGGGTGAGTTTCGAGTAGGCTCCGGGATGCCTAGGGCTTAAGAGATCAGATGTTTCAGGTTAAGGAAAATATTGCAGGTCTCTGAACCCTTCTGCGCGGTCCGCGAGAAATCGTGCGCGGCCGCGGAGGGGCCAGCGCGGCGGCGGTCGCCTTTGCGCGGTCCGCGGTGGATGCTGTGCGGCCGCGGTCAGCTTTGTGCGGTCCGCATAGGGCTATGATCTGCAGGTCATCAGGGAGGCCTGTGCGGCCGCGGTCCGTTTTACGCGGTCCGCACAGGGAGCTTCAGAGGGGTATAAATAAACGGGAATTTCAGTTATTTTACACTTTTCAAAACCCCAAAACATAGGAGGGGATTTTCCAAACAAACTTTCTTTTCCAAAACGATTGGTAAGTGATTTCTAACTCATTTTCTTCACTCCTCAACATCTTCTAACATGATTCAACTTCAAATCAAAGATTTTTCATGGGGAAATTGGGTGTTTTGGGTAGAACCTAGGTTTTTAAAAAAATGGGGATTTGGACCTCAATTTGAGGTCCGATTTCAAAATAAATTACATATTTGGGTTCGTGGGAGAATGGGTAATCGGGTTTTGGTTCGAACCTCGGGTTTTGACCACGTGGGCCCAGGGGCATTTTTGACCTTTTTGGGTAAAACTTGGGAAAACTTATTTTCATGCATTGGGGATGATTCATTTAGCATTTATTAATGTAATTAAGTAAATTGTGGCTAGATTCGAGCGGATTGGAGGTGGAATCGAGGGGTAAAGCTATAATTGAGGCTTGAGTTGAATTCAAAGCAACGAGGTAAGTGTTCGGTCTAACCTTAGCTTGAGGGATTAGGAGTTGAGTCTTATTTGCTATTTGTTTTGTGTCGAGTACGACGTATAGGCATGGTGACGAGTATCTATACGTTGGTGTCGAGCATGACCGTGGGTCTTAAATTGATAATTCTTGTATTCTTAATGGATTCTATGGAAGCTTGATTGATGATTCTCGATACCGAGCAAGGATTTAGTTTATTTCCGTGGACTTTAGTTATGACTGAGTATTGGTATTACTTGGGTCAAGTAGAAGTTGCATAAGATTGGTTATAGCTGACTCTCCCTTGCCGGGACATTTGATTTGATATTTTGTTCCCTTGCCAGGAAGTTATTATATTGTTGTTCCCTTGCCGGGAAGTTAATATATTGTTGTTCTCTTGCCGGGAAAATATTATATTGTTGTCCCCTAGCCGGGATTATTTTGTTATGTTGTGTTGGATTGAAATGGGAGCGGGTGGTACGCCTACCACAAGATTGATGAAATGGGAGCGGGTGGTACGCCTACCACACGATTGATGAAATGGGATCGGGTTGCACGCCTGCAACAAGATGAGCTGAACATGAAAATTGTCTTTATTTCTTATCTCCGTGTTAGAAGCTAGACTGTAGATTTCTCCTCTATTATTCCTGATATTCTATTTATATTGGTTACCCCTGAAGCATGTTCCCTCCCCCAGTTTTAATTGTTTATTTCTGTTTGCCTCTTCGTTGTATTGTATATATATATCTGCACAGGTTTATCTGGAGTCTGGTCCTAGCCTCGTCACTACCTCGCCGGGGTTAGTCCAGGCACTTACCAGCACATGGGGTCGGTTGTACTGATGCTACACTCTGTGCTCTTTTGCACAGATCCAGGTGTCGGAGCAGCTTATGGTGCGCAGCAGTAGTCAGGGAGCAGTCCTTCAAGCCACGAGATCCCGAGGTAGTCCTACAGGCGTCCGCAGGCCCGACATCTCTTTTACCCACCTTTCTGCCCCGTTTCCCTTGTACCGAGATAGAGTTTTATCATTTCGTTTCATACTTTGTATTTAGCATTCTTAGATGGTCCGTGAAATGTTGTGACACCAGGTGCTGGGTAGAGACTTGTATTGATGTTTAGACGCTGTTGCTATATTTTCAGTTCAGACTTCGGCTATCTTTTATCAATCGTAGTATTTAATTGCTTATTCATCTATAATTTAAATTGCTTAATCATGGATTAAATGAGTTAGGATAATGTGCGACTGTTCTTGGCTTGCCTAGCTTCCACGAGTAAGCGCCATCACGACTCCCGAGGGTGGGGATTTCGGGTCGTGACAAGTTGGTATCAGAGCTCTAGGTTACATAGGTCTCACAACTCACGGACAAGCTTAGTAGAGTCTGAGGGATCGGTACGGAGACGTCTGTATTTATCCCCTAGAGGCTACTGAGTTAGGAAAAAATCTCACATTTGTTCTTCCTTATCCTGCGGTTTGGTTTCTCAACGCTAATTGAATTTCTACTCTGTTCCTCCGCAGATGGCGAGCGCTTCCTCATCTTCCGATCAGCAGTCCGAGCCCCAGGCAGCTCCCACTAGGGGCAGAGGGCAAGGCCGAGGCCATGCTAGAGGCCGAGGTAGGGGCAGAGCTCAGGCCCGAGCAGCAGCACCAGTGGCAGTGCCTCAGGTTGACTTTGACGAGGAGGTTCCGACCCCAGCCCCAGCAGTTCCGGTGGGCCCAGCTCAGGTCCCAGAGGGGTTTATTGCTACCCCAGTTCTTCAGGACGCTCTGGTCCGCTTGGTGGGTCTCATGGAGAGTGTTACCCGAGCGGGTTTGCTTCCTGTAGCACCAACCGTCTCTCAGGCTGGAGGAGGGGCCCAAACTCCTGCTACTCGCACTCCGGAGCAGGGAGCTCCTCCGACTCAGACTTCAGCAGTTCACCCAGTTGGAGCAGCTCAGCCGGGTGTGGTAGCCCAGACCGGTGATGGGGCAGCTATGTGTGCCGATGCTTTATGGAGGTTGGATAGGTTCACCAAGCTCTTCACTACTACTTTCAGCGGTGCATCTACCGAGGATCCTCAGGATTGTTTGGACAGCTGCCACGAGGTTCTTCGGAACATGGGTATTGTTGAGACTAATAGGGTTGATTTCGCTACATTCCGGTTGTCTGGATCCGCCAAGACTTGGTGGAGGGATTATTGTTTAGCTAGACCAGCAGGATGTCCAGCCTTGACCTGGGAGTAGTTCACACATCTATTTCTGGAGAAGTTTCTCCCTATTACACAGCGAAAGGCCTATCGGAGGCAGTTCGAGCGTCTCAAGCAGGGATCTATGACAGTCACCCAGTACGAGACCAGGTTTATTGATTTGGCTCGCCATGCTCTTGTAATACTTCCCACTGAGAGGGAGAGAGTGAGACGATTTATTGATGGACTCATTCGGCCTATTCGTCTCCAGATGGCTAGAGAGACAGGGAGCGAGATATCCTTTCAGGAGGCGGCCAATGTGGCCCGGAGGATTGAGATGGTATTGTCACAGGGGGGTGGTCATAGGGCAGACAGGAGACCCCGTCAGTCAAGCTGATTCAGTGGTGCCTCATCTGGAGGTAGAGATTCGTATGATAGGGGTCATCCTCCTACGCCCTTCCAGTCAGCACTCCAGGTCTCCCATGGTACTTCAGGTGGTCGTGGTTCTCAGCCGTATTATTCCGATCAGCAGCCTCGCAGTGCACCATCAGCACCTATCAGTACACCGCCGCTTCAGAGTTTCCAGGACCGTCCGCCGAGGGCTTGTTTTACTTGTGGCGACTCAAGGCACATTGCTAGGTATTGCCCTCGAGCTTCGAGCAGTTCTCCGTAGCAGCAGGGACCCCGTCCTATGATTCGGGCACCAAATGTTCCACAGGCCGCCCAGCCAGCTAGAGGCGGGGGTAGAGGTGCTAGAGGTGGAGGTAGAGGTCATAGAGGTGGAGCCCAGACCGCCAGAAGTGGAGGCCAGCCAGCAGCAGGCCGTCCCAGAGAGGTAGATCAGAGTGGTGGGGCCCAGCCCCGATGTTATGCCCTTCAGGCTAGGCCCGAGGCAGAGGCTTCAGATGCGGTTATTACAAGTACAGTTTTGGTTTGTGATAGAGATGCTTCTGTGTTGTTTGATCCGGGGTCTATGTATTCGTATGTGTTATCCTATTTTGCCCCGTATTTGATCATGCCTAGTGATGCAATGGGTATTCCTGTTTATGTGTCCATGCCGGTAGGTGATTTTATCATGGTCGATCGAGTCCATCGTTCTTGTGTTGTGGTGATTGGGGGTTTGGAGACCCGTGTTGACTTGTTGCTTTTAGACATGGTCGACTTCGATGCTATATTGGGGATGGACTGGTTATCCCCGTATCACGCTATCTTGGACTGCCATGCCAAGATTGTGACCTTAGCTTTATCGAGTATGCCTCGTTTAGAGTGGAGAGGGACTCCAGGTCATTCTACCCGCAGTGTTATATCGTATGTGAAGGCTCGGTGTATGGTCGAGAAGGGGTGTTTGGCCTATTTAGCCTATGTTCGGGATTCCAGTGCTGAGGTTCCCTCTATTGATTCTGTACCTATTGTCCGGGAGTTTCCCGATGTTTTCCCTTCAGACCTGCCGGGTATGCCACCCGACAGGGACATTGATTTTTGTATTGATTTGGCTCCGGGCACTCAGCCCATTTCGATCCCGCCATATCGTATGGCCCCGCCGGAGTTGAAAGAATTAAAGGACCAGTTGCAGGATTTGCTTGAGAAGGGTTTCATTAGACCCAATGCCTCACCTGGGGGTGCGCCGGTGTTATTTGTCAAGAAGAAGGATGGGTCAATGAGAATGTGTATTGATTACCGGCAATTGAACAAAGTAACGATCAAGAATAAGTATCCACTGCCGAGGATTGATGATTTGTTCGACCAGCTTCAGGGTGCCAGGGTATTTTCCAAGATTGACTTGCGATCTGGCTACCATCAGTTGAGGATTAGGGCAATCGATGTCCCTAAGACAGCTTTCCGCACTAGGTACGTGCATTATGAGTTCTTGGTTATGTTATTCGGGTTGACAAATGCCCCAGCAACTTTCATGGACTTGATGAACCGAGTGTTCAGGCCTTATTTGGATTCATTCGTGATAGTTTTCATTGATGATATATTGATATATTCCCGCAGCCAGGAGGAGCACGAGCAACACCTTAGAGTGGCTCTTCGGACTCTGAGGGATAGTCAGTTATATGCCAAGTTCTCCAAGTGTGAGTTCTGGCTGAGTTCAATTGCATTTCTGGGTCATGTTGTATCAGCGGAGGGTATTCAGGTGGACCCAAAGAAGATTGAGGCAGTCAAGAACTGGCCTAGACCAGCATCAGCTACAGAGATTCGGAGTTTCTTGGGGTTGGAAGGCTACTATCGACGGTTCGTGGAGGGGTTTTCATCTATTGCAGCCCTGATGACCAGATTGACCCAGAAGGGTGCCCAGTTCAGATGGTCGGACGAGTGTGAGGCGAGCTTTCAGAAGCTCAAGACAGCTCTGACTACGGCACCGATGTTGGTTTTGCCCACAGGTTCAGGGACCTATATAGTCTATTGTGATGCTTCCCGTGTTGGGCTTGGAGCAGTGTTGATGCAGGATGGCAAGGTCATTGCCTATGCTTCGAGGCAGTTGAAGATTCATGAGAACTATTCGGTTCATGATTTGGAGTTGGCAGCCATAGTTCACGCATTGAAGATTTGGAGGCATTATCTGTATGGCGTGGCATGTGAGGTGTTCACGGATCACAAGAGTCTTCAGTATTTATTCAAGCAAAAAGAGTTGAATTTGAGGCAGAGGAGGTGGTTGGAGTTGTTGAAGGATTATGACATCACCATTCTATATCATCCGGGGAAGGCCAATATGGTGGCCGATGCATTGAGTAGGAAGTCAGCCAGTATGGGCAGTCTTGCTTATATTCCGGTCGGTGAGAGGCCGTTTGCTTTGGATGTTCAAGCGTTAGCCAATCAGTTCGTGAGACTGGATGTTTCTGAGCCCAGTTGTGTGTTAGCTTGCATGGTCGCTCGTTTTTCATTATTGGAGCGTATCCGTGATCGGCAGTATGATGATCCCCATTTGTGTGTCCTTAGAGACACGGTGCAGCGCAGAGGTGCCAGGTATGTTTCCTTAGATGATGATGGAGTTTTGAGATTTCAGGGTCGAGTATGTGTGCCTAATGTGGATGGGCTCCGAGAGTTGATTTTAGAGGAGGCCCATAGCTCCCGGTACTCTATTCATCCGGGCGCTACGAAGATGTATCAGGATTTGCACCAGCATTACTGGTGGCGTAGAATGAAGAAGGATATCGTAGCATATGTGGCTCGTTGTTTGAATTGTTAGCAGGTTAAGTACGAGCATCAGAGGCCTGGTGGTGTATTTCAGCGGATTGAGCTTCCCGAGTGGAAGTGGGAGCGGATTACTATGGATTTTGTTACTGGACTTCCGTTGACTCGGAAGAAGTTCGACGCAGTTTGGGTCATTGTTGATAGGCTGACCAAGTCAGCACATTTCATTCCTGTAGCAGTCTCCTATTCTTCTGAGAGGTTGGCTGAGATCTACATTCGGGAGATTGTTCGCCTTCATGGTGTGCCCGTATCTATCATTTCGGACCGGGGTAAGCAGTTTACCTCGCGCTTCTGGAGAGCAGTTCAGCGAGAGTTGGGCACACGGGTTGAGTTGAGCACAGCATTTCATCCCCAGACGGACGGTCAGTCTGAGCGGACTATTCCGATTCTAGAGGATATGCTTCGAGCTTGTGTTATTGACTTTGGAGGTTCGTGGGATCAGCTCTTGCCTTTAGCGGAGTTTGCCTACAACAACAGCTACCAGTCGAGCATCCAGATGGCTCCTTATGAGGCTTTATATGGTAGGCGGTGTCGGTCTCCGGTTGGATGGTTTGAGCCGGGAGAGGCTCGATTGTTGGGTACAGATTTGGCTCAGGAGGCCTTGGACCAGGTCAAGATCATTGAGGATAGGCTTCGTTCAGCTCAGTCTAGGCAAAATAGTTATGCAGACCGCAAGGTTCGAGATGTGGCTTTTATGGTTGGTGAGCGGGTATTGCTCGGAGTGTCGCCTATAAAGGGCGTGATGAGATTTTGGAAGAAGGGCAAGCTTAGCCCTAGGTTCATTGGTCCGTTTGAGATTCTTGATCGAGTGGGAGAGGTGGCTTATAGACTTGCATTGCCGCCTAGCTTATCAGCTGTGCATCCAGTTTTTCATGTATCCATGCTTCGGAAGTATCACGGCGATCCAGCTCACGTGTTAGATTTCAGCGCTGTCCAGTTGGACAAGGACTTGTCTTACGAGGAGGAGCCGGTAGCTAGTTTGGACCGGCAGGTTCGTCAGTTGAGATCCAAGAGTTTCCCTTCCGTTCATGTTCAGTGGAGAGGTCAGCCTCCTGAGGCATCGACCTGGGAGTCCGAGTCTGATATGCGGAGTCGCTATCCTCATCTTTTTCCCGACTCAGGTACTTCTTTCTTTTGTCCGTTCGAGGACGAACGGTTGTTTTAGAGGTGGAGAATGTGATGACCCAAAGGGTCATCACTTGTTTCCTTACCCATTTTGTACTTTCGAGGCTTTGAAAACCTCATTTAGGGTTGCCTCGATTTGCGTGCGCAGTCCGGACACGTAGCCGGAAAGCTTAAATATGAATTCTATGATAAAAATGTTAAAATTTGATATTAAAATGAATAAATTTGACTTCGGTCAACATTTTGGGTAGATGGACCCAGACTCGTGATTTGACGGTTCCGGAGGGTCCGTAGGAAAATATGGGACTTGGGCGTATGCCCGGAATCAAATTTCGAGGTCCCAAGCCCGAGAAATGAATTTTTGTGTGAAATTGTTTTCTGGAAATATTTGTGGAAATTGGAAATGAAACTTTGATTAGAAGACTATGGTATCGGGCCCGTATTTTGGTTCCGGCGCCCGGTACAAGTCTTATATATGATTTAAGCACTTTCTGTAAAGTTTGGTTGAAAACGGACGTCGTTTGACATGTTTCGGACTTAAAATGAAAATTTGATGTTTTATGAAAAACTTGGAAGAAATCATGAGTTTTGAGGCTTGATTCGATGTATATGATGTTGTTTTGGCGATTTGATTGCACGGATAAGTCCGTAGGATGTTTTTGAGGTTGTGTGCATATATGGTTTGGAGTCCCGAGGGCTCGGGTGAGTTTGGATAGGTGTCGGAGTGCATTTTGAACCTTGGGAAAATATGATATTCCCAGTCCTGCAATCTTCGCATTTGCGAAGCAGGGCTCGTAAATGCGAGCTCGCAAATGCGAGTTTGCCATCGCAAATGCGAAAAGGGGTCTAGCCAGCTGGGATCGCAAATGCGACCTCTTGGTCCGCAAATGCGAAGTCGGGCCTATCGCAAATGCGACACATTAGCTCGCAAATGCGAACGTTCCCAGATCCTTCAGAGTTCGCAAATGCGAACTCACCTTCGCATTTCCCAAACCTGCAGGGTTCGCAAATGCGAACTCACTTCGCATTTTGCCACATCTGAGGCCTGCATATTTTACACTTAGCCGAATTTTTGAGTCATTTTAACATTCTTTCAAAACACAAACCTCTTTGGGCGATTGTCCAAGAACAAGACTTCTTCCAAATCATTTGTAAGTTGGTTTTTACTCGTTTCTTTCAATCTTTAACATCATTTAACATGTTTTCAACTTAAAATCAAAGATTTTCATGGGTGAAATTGGGGGTTTTGGGTAGAACCTAGGTTTTACTAAAATTGGAGATTTGGACCTTGATTTGAGGTCCGATTTCAAAACAAATCATATATTTGGGTTCGTGGGGGAATGGGTAACCGGGTTTTGGTTCGAACCGCGGGTTTGACCATGTGGGCCCGGGGGCGATTTTGGAATTTTTGGGCAAAACTTTGGGAAATTCATTTCTATGCATTCAAATGGATTCATTTAGCGCTTATTGATGTAATTAAGTAACTTGTGACTAGATTCGAGCGGATTGGTGGTGGAATCGAGGAGTAAAGCTATAATTGAGACTTGAGTTGAATTCAAAGCATCGAGGTAAGTGTTCGATTTAACCTTAGCTTGAGGGATTAGGAGTTGAGTCATATCTGTTATGTGTTTCTTGTGGAGTACGACGTATAGGCATGGTGACGAGTATCTATACGTTGGTGTCAAGCATGACCGTGAGTCTTGTATTGTGAATTTCATGACTTCGTCGTATTATTCATGCCTTGGTGAGTATTTCTATTTGTGTG
>NW_017671385.1:0-87470 GCF_001879085.1 Nicotiana attenuata
GGTCAAAACAAAAGAAGGCAGACCAAATCAAAAAAGTTCATGGAGATGCTGCGTCAAATTCAGTTGAATATTCCTCTAATGGATGCCTTGAGGGAGATGCCAGGTTATGCCAGATGATGAAGATCTAATGTCACGGAACGTTTGATTTTCAGGATCTATCCACCGTAACTCTGACACAGACCTGCAGCGCAGTGGTGGCAAAACCGATGGCTCAAAAGATGTCCGATCTAGGTAGCTTCACTATTCCATGCACAATTGGAAGTTATGCCTTTGCAAAGGTGTTGTGTGATTTGGGAGCCAGCATAAATCTGATGCCGCTGGCAGTGTACACTAAACTGGGCATCGGCAGAGCTAGACCGACTTCTATGCTGCTACAGCTGGCTGATCGCACTGTGAAAAGACCAACTGGTATTCTTGATGATGTGCTGGTGCAAGTGGGGAAGCTCGTGTTCCCTGCAGACTTTGTGATTCTGGATTGTCAGGTGGATGAGGAGATACCCCTTATTTTAGGGAGACCATTTTTAGCCACTGGGAGATCACTGATAGACTGTGATACTGGGGAACTTAAAATGAGATTGAACGATGAAGAAGTCATATTCAATGTTCAGCAATCAATGAGGAGACCCAGTGAATATGCTAATTGCTCTCTAGTGGAGGCAGTGGATGTAATCCTGCAAGAAGATGATAGGACCCTAACTGTGAAAGATCCATTGGAGGTATGTCTGACGAATTTAGAAGAAATGGATGGTGAAGTTAGCTGAATGGGTTATGGCACTGGAAGGCCGAGGGTTTTGGTCAAGGGAACCTCAGTTCGAGTCCCTTGAGCTGGAACAAAGGGCCACTCCGCCAGCAAAGCCATCGATAGAGGAACCACCCAAGTTGGATCTGAAGCCACTCCTAGATCACCTCGGGTATGTATTCTTAGGCCCTGATTCGACCTTGCCTGTTATTATATCATCCCGTTTGCTAGATGTGCAGGTAGAGTAAGACTCTTACAGGTACTGAAGGATAACAGACTGCCATTGGTTGGACCATGGCAGACATAAAGGGTATCAGCCCAGCCTTCTGTATGCATAAGATTCTCCTGGAGGAGGGGCACAGACCTTCCAGGGAACATCAGCGAAGGCTGAACCCTAATATGAAAGAGGTTGTAAAGAAAGAGGTGATCAAATGGTTAGATGCGGGAATCATTTTCCCCATCTCTGATAGTAATTGGGTCAGCCCTGTCCAATGTGTTCCGAAAAAGGGGGAATGACTGTTGTGAAAAATGACAACAATGAGTTGATCTCAACTCGTACAGTCATAGGGTGGCGAATCTGCATGGATTACCGGAAATTGAACACCGCCACCCGAAAGGACCACTTTCCCTTGCCTTTCATTGACCAAATGTTGGACAGGCTGGCCGGAAGATCGCACTTTTGTTTCCTGGACGGATATTCGGGGTACAATCAGATATCAATAGCCCCCGAAGATAGAGAGAAGACATCCTTCACCTGTCCGTATGGCATCTTTGCCTTTCGGAGAATGCCCTTTGGGCTTTGCAACGCACCAGCGACTTTTCAACGGTGCATGCTAGCCATCTTCACAGATATGGTGGAGGACATTATGGAAGTCTTTATGGATGATTTCTCCGTGGTGGGAGATTCATTCGAAGACTGTCTTCACAACTTAAGCAGAGTGCTCAAAAGATGTGTGGAGACAAACTTAGTGCTAAACTGGGAGAAGTGCCATTTTATGGTACAAGAAGGGATAGTCCTAGGACATCGAGTGACCAGAAAAGGAATTGAGGTCAACCATGCTAAGGTTGACGTGATTGAGAAGTTACCACCGCCCACTTCAGTCAAGGCAGTGAGAAGTTTTCTTGGACACGCCGAATTCTACCGGCGTTTCATAAAAGACTTTTCCAAAATTGCTAACCCATTATGCAAACTCCTTGAAAAGGATCAACCCTTTGTGTTTTCTAATGATTGCAGGTTGGCATTTGAGGAACTGAAGAAGAAGTTGATAACTGCACCCATCATTGTTGCACCCAACTGGGAGCAACCATTTGAGCTCATGCGTGATGCCAGCGACTATGCTATAGGAGCAGTCTTGGGGCAGCGAAAAGATAAGCTGATGCACCCGATCTACTACGCAAGCAGAACGCTAAGCGGTGCACAGCTTAACTACACAGTGACGAAGAAGGAGATGTTGGCAGTTGTGTTTGCTTTTGACAAGTTCCGATCATATCTGATTGGTTCCAAGGTAATTGTGTATACTGACCATGCAGCTCTCAGGTACCTAATTGAGAAAAATGAGTCTAAGCCGCGCCTGATTCGTTGGGTGCTGCTGTTGCAAGAATTCAACCTCGAAATTCGTGACCGTAAGGGCACAGAAAATCAAGTCGCTGATCATCTATCACGACTTGAAGGAGCTGAAAAATCAGTCGAGGTCGAAGAGATTCTGGAAATGTTTCCAGACGAGAAGCTGCTCGCAGCTAGCCTTGAGGATGCGCCATGGTATGCAGATTTTGCAAACTACCTGGCCTGCGGTATAGTTCCATATGACCTTTCATTTGTCCAAAAGAAAAAGTTCTTTCATGATTGCCGCATGTATTATTGGGATGAACCTCATTTGTTTCGAATATGTGTTGATAACATTATCCGGAAGTGTGTCCCCGAGATAGAACAATCTTCGATTTTGCAGGCTTGTCACGCATCAGCATATGGAGGACATTTTGGAGGGGTCAGAACAGCTGCGAAAGTGCTCGAGGCCGGATTCTTTTGGCCAACTGTGTTTAGAGATGCGCACCTCTGGGTAAAGGGCTGCAATGAATGCCAGAGGACGGGAAATATTTCCCGTCGCCATGAGATGCCAATGAAACCAATTCAAGAGGTAGAGGCGTTTGATGTGTGGGGGTATGACTTTATGGGTCCGTTTGTCAGCTCATTTGGCAATAAGTATATCTTTGTTGCTGTGGACTACGTGTCTAAATGGGTAGAGGCTGCAGTATTGCCCACAAATGATGCAAAGAGTGGTGGTCAGATTTGTGAAAAAGAACATATTCACTCGGTTTGGGACACCAAGAGCGATCATCAGTGACGGAGGCACTCACTTCTGCAATAGAGCCTTCGAGAAATTACTTGCTAAGTATGATGTACGCCACAAGGTGGCTACTCCTTACCATCCGCAGACCAGTGGGCAGGTTGAAGTGTCCAACGGGGAGATAAAGAGTGTACTAACGAAGACTGTGAATGTCACACGAACTGATTGGGCAAAGAAACTTGATGACGCACTCTAGGCCTATAGAACTGCGTTCAAAACACCAATAGGTATGTCACCATACAAGTTGGTATTTGGGAAGGCCTGTCACCTGCCTGTGGAGCTAGAACATCGAGCTTGGTGGGCACTGAAGCAATTGAACATGGATCCTGAAGCAGCTGGACAAAATCGACTGACAGAGTTGCATGAGTTGGAAGAATTTAGATACCAAGCCTTTGAAAGCATGAGGCTCTACAAGGAAAGAATGAAGAAGATTCATGACAAGCACATCGTGGATAGAGACTTTAAACCCGGTGACAAGGTATTATTGTATAATTCACGGTTGAGATTGTTTCCGGGTAAGTTAAAGTCCCGATGGTCAGGACCATTTAGAGTGGTGCAATTGTTTGCAAATGAAGCTATTGAGATCGAGTCGGAAGATGAGACAAACAAGTTCTCAGTCAATGGGCAAAGGTTGAAACATTACCTTGGAAAAGCTGAAGAAAAATGGGATACCGTGGTGACTAATTTAAAAGAACCCCAGTACGCGAATGAGGAGTAAGGACTCAACTACTTGCGTCGTGCCGCGACGTTAAATCAGGCGCCGCATGGGAGGTAACCCACGAATGTGTTGTAAGTGTAGTCTGTAATATCATTAACAAAAAAGAGGTTGAGCGAATCTTGCGCTCGTGCTGCGTCGTGCCGCGACGTTAAATCAGGCGCTTAATGGGAGGCAACCCACGATATAACATGTTGTATATATGCAGGTTAGTGCGTAGGACTTTTCATCATGAGCCTGGGCATAACATGGTCAAGGTAGGCATTAAAAGAGGTAAAAATAGTGCCTAAGGGGCAAAAAATTGAAAAGAACCTCGAAATTGGCATTCAGGAACAGGTCCATCGCAGTCGCGGCGTAACCGCGGTCGCGGCGTAACCGCGGTGGAACCGTGGTGGAGGACCCTCTCTGAAGTTGGTTCACCGCGGTCGCGGCGTAACTGCGGTGGGACCGCGGTCAGGGACCCTCTCTGAAGTTGGTCCACCGCGGTCGCGGCGTAGCCGCGGAAGTTCGGGCCAGGCCCAGGTACGTTTTGCAGAAAAAAAATTAAATTTTTTTTATTTTGTTTCCCCCCCCCTTTTAATTACCCTAACCTACCCACACCCAACCCTTACCAACCGACACTTCTCTTCTTCTTCTCTCCATCTCTCTCTCATCTTCTCTCAACTTCTTCTCTCAAACTCTCTTATTCTTCTTCTTCCTTTTTCTTCTCCATTCTCCTTCTTCTTCTTCTCCCCAAAACCCACCCTTTCTTCTTTCTTCTTCTTCCCATAACCCAAAACCCCCATTACCCCTTCTTCTTACTTCCTTCTCCATCCAAACCCTACCCACCCACAACCCCCCCCCCCCAAAAAATGCCCCACCCCCTACCCAGCCACAACCCCCCCAAATTTTTTTCTTTTTTTTTCTTTTTCAAGACTCCGCGGTAATCCTCAAGTAAGTTGTTCTACTTTTCCTTATGTTGTATGTATTTTGTATTATGTAGTGATTATTGTATAGAATTTTTGCTTTTGGTTGCAATGGGGTTTTGGACCCCAAAGTTTGGTGTTGTCGTGGTGTTTGGGGTTGATGTGTGTCGATGTGGGAGTGTATTGCTAATTTTTGTGTGGGGTGGGTGGTGGTAGTACTTAAATGGTATTTATTGGTGGAAGCTTGTGGGGGGGTCTTATATGGCGGAATTGTATTATTGATAGGTGGTGTGGGGACAATAGTGGATGTTGTCCACTTTGGGTAACTGTTTTGTGCCAGCGGGTGGCGAAGTCTGAGTACCCATCCGACTGGCACATGTTTGGCTGTTCCTGATGGTTATGATGAATTGATTAAAGGTACTATGGCCCGAAAGAAGCGTAGGAACTCGGAAAGCACTTCCGACGTCCCGACTTATGATGCCACCCGGTTCACATCCGAGGAGGCCCAGGACAGGTTTCATGCGAAAGCCACCAAAAGCTTTGTGCCGGAAATTGGTATTGACAGGGCTGCCCTCCGTGTCGAAAAGCCAGACATGTACGAGGAAATCCGTCGGAGGGGGATGGAGTACTTGTTTGATGAACTTGATACGGCAAACCCAATGATAGTCCGGGAGTTTTACGCGAACTGCCCGGAATATATGTGCCGTTCTGTGGTGGTGCGGGGCAGAGTAGTAGATGCCTCAGTACAGAAAATTCGCCAGGTCCTGCAGTTGCCTCCGTTCACTGGTGATAATGATTATTACCACCATTCTCCAGGGGTCGATTGGGACACTCTGATTGAGTCCATATGCTTAGGGGGACGACCAGTTTGGATACAGGAAAACATGACCCTGCATTCCAAGTCGTTCACATGGAAGCTAAGTGCTGGTTCACCATGATTTGCAGCAGGTTACTGCCCACGGGCAACACAACAGATGTGAACAGCTTACGGGCTCTACTGGTTTGGTACTTCGTGACCAGGAAGGACGTTGATGTTGCGAAAATCATTGGAGATGAAATGATCCTCCGGTCACCTCTGATGACGAAGGGGTTTTACTTCCCCTCACTTGTGACGAGGTTATGTCTGCTGGCTAATGTCCCCGCCAGTCCTACGGATGGAGCTTTGCCCACAAGAACAGCATTTAGAGCTTCGAAGATCAAAGTGGGCAGAGATGCACCTGCGCCCATTGAGCTGGACGATGATGATGACGACCCAGCACCCATGGCACCACCCAGGAGGTCTTATGATGCAGCGGGATCCTCACGGCAACCCCAAACTAGGGCGGAGTTCTCTAGATCATACACCAGCCGACCCTTGTTGACTTCTGTGGAGGAAGATGTGGCAGAACTTCGCACCTCTGTGGATAGCGTGCATGTTCGTTTGGATGCCATGTCTAGACGGCAGGCCAGGTCTGAGAGCCGGGTGATGGCTTGGTTCCGTGCTCTAGGGAGGGCCTGTCACGTGGATCCCAACACCGTCTCTGACTCCGAATGATGACCAGAGAAGTCCTCTTACCCTTCTGTGCTTTAAATTGTTTTATGACATGAGGACATGCCATACTCTTTGTGTGTGGGGTCGGAGACTTGGGTTAGTGTATATATGTGTTGTGAGTGTATATATGTGTTGTTGTGTATGTAGCTTAGATGTAACCGACTTGGCCCAACGACGGACACTTGTCGACGGGTCTCTTGAGGGCTAAAGTCGGATAAAAAAAAACTAGAAAAGGTAGGAGACTCTTCCTGATGACGGACCACCTAGACAGTATTCTTGAGGGAAGTAGTCTAATCAAAAAGCCAAAAAGATTTTTTTTTATTTTATTTTCTTTTTAGGTAGTGTAGTAATTCCCCCTTGGTTTTTCTTTTGACCGCGGTTCTTTTCCAAGGGTTTTTCTTGAACCGGGTTAGGTAGATTTTTCTTTAATAGATTTTAGGACCCTTAGGACTCTTTTGGGCTAAGATGGGTTGGGCAAGAATGCATCCCGTGGTGTACATACCTGCAAATACTTAAAACGAACTTGAGGGTGCGACACCTAGGCTCATGTGTAGACTCTTAATCTTATGCCTTAATTTTGCACACCCTGTCTTGCTTGAACACTCATGTGAATGTGTTGACAAACTAATTTGGATTGAGTTATATGCCAAGTGTGTGTGAGGTTATACACGTATTCTATGCTTGCATGCGATACCTAGAACTTGCCCCGTGTGTGTGCAAAGCGAAATAGTAGTTGTTTGGTCTTAGAGATGATTTAGGCATTTCTTTGTGTAGCCCATATAATCATTAATCCACCTGTACATATTACCATAGTTAACCCCTTTGAGCTTATAATCCTTTTTCTTTGGCAACCACATTACAAGCCTTACCCATTTGTTTGAATTAACCATCTATTTGAACCTTTTCACCTCTCATGAGCACTTGAATTGTTATGAACTTTGTAAAAGTTAAAGTGTGGGGTGGTCGGTTTGGCTTTCGAGTGGAACATTTGAATAGGGAAAGGGTGCACTGTTTTGAAAAAGAAGGCCACTTGAATTAAAAATATATATATATATATATATATATATATATATATATATATGTTATGTATATATATTAGTTAAAAATCCTAGACAAGTGGCTGGCTCTTGATGCAGTGTGCTTAAAGAAGAATGGGGTAATTACACTGATGTGAAGGTGGAATTTTGGGGTGACATAAGGATGAGGTTTAATTGATAAAATGTATGTATTAAAGTGCTTAGGGAGGTGTAGTCACTTTCATATCTAAATGTATCCTACCCGTACCGTAGCCTACATTACAACCAAATGAAGCCCTATTGATCTTAGACTGAGCAACTCGATTAGTAGAGTATTACACTAAGGGCAAACTTATGGTGTATCTGTGTGGCATATGAATGTTCTTTGCTGAGAGTGAGTGAATTTTTCTATCTACAGTCCTTGTTGTTTGATTTCATGTGTGTAGAATTCTCTCAAAAATTTGATGTTGAGGGCATTTAATCTCAAGAAGAAAAAGCAAGTCTTCACTTCTGTTAGAGTACATAGAGTAAGGCATTGAGGTGTGGCATGGCATTAGAGTCTTCATCTGAGGTGTGGCTGTTGCACTGCTTAGGTTGTTCCTTCATAATAGCAGGTGTGATACAAAAAGGGTAATGCATCAAATGATTAGGCCTAGAAGTGTGGTTCAACTTGCTCGAGGACGAGCAAAGATTTAAGTGTGGGGTGTTGATAATAGGTGAATTAGACTATAATTGGACCCTAAAGAACCACATTTTTGTATAGCTTTGTTGTAAAAAGTGATAACCAAATGCTCTGATTAGTGCTTTTCATGCTTTGAGGCTATATCCAACGAAAGAAGTTGATGGAGCAAGTTTGGGATCAATTACGGAGAAAAGGAGGCCAATCAAACAATGCCCAAGAAATACACCAAGTGAAAAGTCAAAAGAAGTGCTGAACTTGGCCTGCCGCGGTCAGACCGTAACCGTGGTAGGACCGCGGCAGAGTAGAGCTGCAGATTCAGAGAACCTATTTGGCCGCGGTCCCGGCGTAACCGCGGTGGGACCGCGGCAGAACGCGAAAAATCCAGGGACGAAAGTGTCAAGTCGGGAAAACTTGGTGTAAAACCCTTATAAAAAGTAGGAATTCGGCCACATTAGGACAGATTTGTTTTAGAGAGTACTTTGGCAAGAGGAACAAGTGTGAGAGATCACCCAAAACATCATTATTCTTATTCTCTTTTATTTTTCTTGCAATTTTCGATTATGAATCTTCTAGTAGTTTATTCCTCCATTGTTATGAGTAGCTAAATACCTTAATCTAAGGTTTTGGTGGAACCCGTTGGGGATGACTTGGTTGTTTTATTAATATAGTTGGATTTGGTTGTTAATCTCTATTTGTTCATCTATGTTTTGATTGTGGTTAGTTGAAAGGGCCCTCAATTATCCGTTCCTATTTATTATGTATCTACTTGAGAGAGAGTGCATATTTAGGTGATTGTATGAACAACATCACTCCCGGAGTATAGACGAGAGTCATAACCGAGGGTTTAGAGGTTGGAATCGAGATAACGATACCTCGGGTGCAATCTAAGTGAACCATATTGTGAATCTAGCTAGCGTAGCTTGAGAGAGTGCGTCTAGTAAATTATCATAATTGCTTGAGAAAGATTTATGATAGCTGGAGCGTTCATGATTGATAGAGACAACTAAATCATAGTTATAAGACATATACAACCAAGGAAATTACCAACGGGGGAAACCATTGCCTTAGACCTTATTCCAATTGTTTACACATCAAGTTTAGTTAATTTTCAGCTGTTAATTACTTTCAGTCTTTAGTTGTTAGAAAAATCAACCATTGTGAATCAAAAAGTTTGGGGAAACAGATTGTGTGAATTTAGTAAATCGGACAATTGTAATTGATAGGTTAATTCTCTGTGTTCGACTCTGGCATAAATACTCAGATTATATTTGCAACGCCCGCGTAGTCTTTTGTGAGACTTAGTTGAGCGTGATCAGCACTCAATAAATTATTTTGCTAATCCAGCTGTGATGTAAACCAACTTATCAAGATGAACTATCTTGAATAGAAAATATGGAAATTATGCTCGAAATTAAATTATTGAGCAAATTACCTTGCAAACATCAGGTTGCGGGTTAATTATATTCGCACATGTAACCATCTTATAAATGCATCTTATGTGGCATACATGGCAGGTGAATGTGCATATATTCACATTTGATATTTCCAGCATTCATGGGACTCAATCCCAAATTTAATTGGTATATTAATTAAAGAGAACAAGCAACGTAAGAGAATTCGTAAAGAACTTTCTAATTCTTTAATATAAACCCATGTCAATTCTCTTTTATTTTTGCACATCTGTCATAACCCAAAATCTACTAGTCGTGATGGCACCTAACCCAACTAATAACTATCCAATTTCAATAATATTAATAAGATAATTAAACAAAAGAATTATCTGAATCTTATACTGTCACGACCCAATTTCCATTATAGGTCGTGATGGAGTCCAACACCGTTGTTAGACAAGCCAACCCTAATCAACTAGTGAGTTCTCATTCTTTTAATTAATCATTCTCGGCATTTACTTAACTAAAATTCAAAACAATCGAAAGAGGAGCCGCATCTGCGGAACCTGGGCTCCTCCCCTTGGCCGCATCCGCGATTGGTAAGACGCTTCTGCGGTCTCGCACCTGCGGCTGGCCAACCACAGGTGCAGTTATGACAGAACTGGAGCTTCAGTTCCTTCTCAAATTTCCAACTTAGCTCGAGCCTCGTCTGGTCGATTCTCGGGGCCACCCGAGGCCCTCCCACTCCCCCCCCGAACATACCGACAAGTTTGAAATGACTAAACAGACTCGCTCGAACCCTCGAACGCCCGAAACAACGCTAAATCTAAGAATCACACCCTAAAACCAATTGAATCAAACTTATGAACTTCAAGTTCTTCAATCTACATTCAATGTGCCGAAACGTACTTATACTACTCGGATTGACACCAAATTTTGCGTGCAAGTCTTAAATGACAATACAGAACTATTCCCGGTCTCAGAATTCCATTTGGACCTCGATAACACAAAAACCCGCTCCAAACCAAATTTAAAGAACTTCAAAATCCTTAAGGAATCAACTTTCACTATTAGGCGCCAAAACGCTCTCGGGTCATCCAAAACCCAATCCGGACATACGCAAAAGTCCGAAATCATCATATGAACCTGTTGGAATCTTCAAATCCTGATTCTGAGGCCGTTTACTCAAAACGTTGACCGAAGTCAAACTTCGGCTTTTAAGCCAACCTTAAGGAACCAAGTGTTCCGATTTCAACCCAAACTCTTCCAAATCCCGAACCAACTATCCCCGCAAGTCATAAATCAGTAAAAGCAAGTACAGGAAGTCTTATTTAGGGGAACGAGGTTCTAGAAAGCAAAACAACCAGTCGGGTTGTTATATTCTCCACCTCTTAAACAAGCGTTCGTCCTCAGACGTGTTTAGATTCATACCTGAAGTGCTAAATAAGTGTGGATATCTGCTCCACATGTCCTTCTCGGACTCCTAGGTCGCCTCCTCGATGGGTTGGCCCCTCCACTGGACCTTCACAACAGAAATCCTCTTGGATCTCAACTGGTAGTCCTATCTATCAACAATGGCAACTGGCTCCTCCTCATAACCCAAGCTCTCATCAAGCTGAATAGTACTGAAATCTAACACATGAGACAAGTCAGCGTGATACCTCCGAAGCATAGACACGTGAAAAACTAGGTGAACCCCTGATAGGCTGGGAGGTAAAGCAAGCTCATAAGAAACCTCCCTAACTTGCCTCAACACCTCAAATGGCCCTATAAACCTTGGGCTCAACTTGCCTTTCTTCCCGAATCTCATAATACCCTTCATCGGCGAGACTTTCAAGAGAACCCTCTCGCCGACCATGAATGATACATCCCGCGCCTTCTGATCCGCATAACTCTTCTGTCTGGACTGTGCTGTGTGAAGTCTTTCCTAAATCAACTTTACCTTTTCCAAGGCATCTTTCACCAAGTTAGTACCGTACAACTTAGCCTCGCCAAGCTCAAACCACCCGATAGGAGAACGACATCGCCGACCATATAAAGCCTCAAATGGGGCCATCTCGATGTTGGACTGATAACTGTTTTTGTAAGCAAACTCGGCCAAAGGAAAGAACTGATCCCACTGCCCTCCAATGTCAATCACACATGCTCTAAGCATGTCCTCCAAAGTCTGAACTGTCCGCTCCAACTGTCCGTCGTTCTGCGACTAAAATGCTGTGCTGAGCTCTACACGGATCCCCAAATCACTCTGTACGGCTCTTCAGAAATGGGAAGTGAACTGAGGGCCCCTATCTGATATGATGGAAACAGACACACCGTGCAACCGAACATTCTCCCGAATGTAGATCTGAGCCAACCTCTTTGAAGTATAAGTGGTCACAACCGGAATGAAGTGTGCCGACTTTGTCAACCTATCGATAATGATCCAAACTGCATCAATCTTCCGCAAGGTCCACGGCTACCCAACTACAAAGTCCATAGTAATGTGCTCCCATTTCCACTCAGGTATAGGCATCTACTGAAGTAGGCCACCTGGCTTCTGGTGCTCATACTTAACCTGCTGGCAGTTCAAGCACCTAGCCACATACTCAAGTATGTCTTTCTTCATCCGCCGCCACCAATAATGCTGCCTCAAGTCACGATACATCTTCGTAGCACCTGGATGAATAGAATATCGTGAACCGTGTGCCTCCTCTAGGATCCTCTCCCTCAATCCATTGACATTAGGAACACATAGGCGACCCTGGAGTCGCAAAACACCATCCTCGCGAATAGAAACCTCCTTTGCACTAATCTGTAGTACCGTCTCTCTGAGAGCTGCCAAGTGCGGATCATCGAACTGCCAAGCCTTGATCTGTCCCAATAATGAAGACTGAGTAACAGCAAACACAAGGACTCAGCTGGGCTCTAAAATATCCAACCTCACAAGTTTGTTGGCCAAGGACTGAACGTCCAAAGCTAGTGGCCTCTCCTCCGCTGAAATGTAAGCGAAGCTATCCATACTCTCTGCCTTCCTGCTTAAGGCATCCGCAACCACATTTGCCTTGCCCGAATGATAAAGAATGGTGATGTCATAATCCTTTAGTAACTTAATCCATCTACGCTGCCTCAAATTGAGATCCCTCTGCTTGAACAAATGCTGTAAGCTGCGATGATAAGTATAAACCTCACATGACACCCCATACAGATAATGCCTCCATATCTTAAGAGCATGAACAATCGCTGCTAACTCTAGGTCGTGCACAGGGTAATTCTTCTCATGAACCTTCAGCTGACGTGAAGCATATACAATAACTCGCCCCTCCTACATCAATACACATCCTAAGCCAACGCGTGAAGCGTCACAATATATCGTATACATCCCTGAACTGGAAGGCAACACTAGAACCGGTGCTGTAGTCAAGGCTATCTTGAGCTTTTGAAAGCTCGCATCACAATCATCGGACCAACGGAAAGGAGCACCCTTCTAGGTCAATCTAGTCAAAGGTTATGCAATGGATGAAAAGCCCTGCTCACATCGGCGGTAATAACCTATTAACCCCAGGAAACTCTTGATCTGAGTCACTAAAGTAGGACGTGGTCAACTCTGAACTACCTCAATCTTCTTAGGATCCACTTTAATACCCTCTCCTGATACAACATGCCCCAAGAATGCTACCGACTCAAGCCAAAACTCACACTTGCAGAACTTAACATATAGCTTCTATTCTCGCAATGTCTGAAGCACTACTCTCAAATGCTGCTCGTGCTCCCCTAGGCTACGCGAGTAAATCAAGATGTCATCAATGAAGACAATAACAAAGGAATCAATATAAGGCCTGAACACCCTGTTCATCAACTCCATAAACGCCGCTGGGGCATTAGACAAGACGAAGGACATCACCAGGAACTCATAATGGCCATATCTAGTATGGAAGGCAGTCTTCGGAACATCTGAGTCCCGAATCTTCAGCTGATGATACCCTGATCTCAAGTCGATCTTAGAGAACACCCTAGCACCCTGCAACTAGTCAAACAAATCATCAATGCGCGGTAACGGGTACTTGTTCTTGATGGTAACCTTGTTCAACTAGCGGTAATCAATGCATATCCGCATAGTCCATCCTTCTTCTTCACAAACATCACTGGTGCACCCCAAGGTGACACACTCGGTCTCACAAACCCCTTTGCCAACAACTCCTCAAGATGCTCCTTCAACTCCTTTAACTCTTTCGGAGCCATACGGTATGGTGGGAAAGGTTACCTAGAGCCAAATCAATATAGAAATCAATATCACGATCCGATGGCATGCCTGGAAGGTCAGAAGGGAACACATCAGCAAACTCTCAGACCACTGGAACTGAATCAATCGTCGGGGACTCTGCGGTGGTATCCCGAACATAAGCTAGATAAGCCAAACAACCCTTCTCGACCATATGCCGAGCCTTCAGAAAAGAAATAACCCGACTAGATGTACTAACTAAGAAAACCTTCCACTCCAACCTTGGCAACTCTGGCATCGCTAAAGTAACAGTCTTGGCATGGCAATCTAGGACGACGTGGTATGGGATTGTTGATACCCAATTTTTCCCTCATATATTTTAAATATGCATATTTATATTTTTAAAATAGTGCACATGCATTATTATTAGATTTACAAACATGCACAAGTGTTTTTATAATTTTTCTATAATTTTAAAGGTTTTAAATCAATTTATTTCTGCATTTTTTGTTATACAAATATCCAATAATTATCCCTCATATTATTTTTATGATAATTTAATCATCTAAATTCATCAGTTATGCCCATATATGCTCAAATATTTTAATTGCATTTTTATAATTACATTTGTATTTTAAGGCTAGAATTGCACATTTTGCAACAATAGCCCATATATATGCATAATTACATTATTTACATAAAAATGATCTTTTATATTTTTATAATATTAAATAATTATTTTAAATCATTTTCATGCACAAATAACATTCTTATTATTTATTAATTATTTTTTATAAACTATTTTATTAATTTAACCGGGTATTTAAAATCTAGCCCTTTTTTCTAATTAAGTTCGGACCCATCAGCCCCATTACCCCTACCCAATTAAACCACCCGACCCAGAAATCCCTTAAATCAAGACCGTTGATCTTATATCCGCCTTTTTTTAACTTAACCAAACCCAACCCTAATCCCCATTGTCCCGTCTCCGCCGCCCCTAAACGCTCTCATCTCCCTCCCTGTCAAACCCTAAAGCCGCCGTCTCACCCAAATACCTTGAGAATCCCTGTTCTAATGGGATTCTCCCATTACTCCCTTACCATTCTAGGGTTCTTCCCTTATTTGGCACCCTATTATGGAATAACTTAGGTACTTGCCTAAATATGGCAAGTACCTCGATTTAGTTCCGTCTAAATCCGTGTTTGCCCTTTGAATCTGGACAATCTCAAGTCTAAACACGTTATTTATAATAATTCTCTCATATCTCTCTTGATTCGCTAAGCCCTAAATGTTAGGGTTTCAGATCCTCTGTGATTTGAACCAAATCTAGTTCAAACTCTGTCTTTTAAGCATTTTCTTCGTCTATATTCGTTATGTTATTTATAGATCTGTTGATTTTTTACCGATTCTGTGATTTACTTAAATCTAGGGTTTCAAACGCTTTCTTTTACTTGAATTAAAACTGATTATTATGAGTTTCCTTTAATAAACTCTTATATATGTTTATTTGGTACGAATCTATGTTATTCTCCTCTTATTCTGGCTAATTTGGTGTTTTACCCAAAACTAGGGTTTCAGATCTTTCTAGATCTAATTTGGTTTTCGATTTCTTAATTATTTTTCTTTAATACTGCCATTTATGTGTCTCTATGCATTTTATTACAACTCTTTGTTACTGCTGCTTCTTACTTGTCCTAAATTTTGGGTTTTGATTCTTCAGAATCAAACCAAATCTGTACGATTCTGGTTTTCCTTTTGAATTCTCCTGTCTACATTATGTACCTTATTTTACTGCCGATTTTTTGGTTTACTAAAAATTAAGGTTTGAAATCTTTTACTGATTTTCTGATACTTCTTCCTTCCTCATATGTGACTAATACTTTCCTTATTTACCATGAGACTGCTTGTTTGATTTACTGAACCCTGCATTATTTACTCTGTGATTGATATCTTTCCTTATTCATGCGTGCTTGATTACTTTCCTTATTTGTTCACTTAATTGAATACTATTTAAACCCCTCTCCCCTTTCTCCTAAGACAAGACTCGAACTCTCTGATTCTCACTAGAAAACTTAAGCTCTCTCTTGCTCTCTTGTTCTAATTTCTGTGCTAAGTGTCTCTTGATTTTGGCTGGCCGAAAGCCAAGGCCAAAATTATTTCGGAACCTCATTGCTGTGGTATACTTACTTGCTTTCTCACTTAACTGGTATGCCCCAACCTTTTCAATTTCATTCTCTATGCTTTGCTTGACTAGCCTGTTTCAATTCTCAGCATGATTCTATCCTTCACCTGATTATGTGATTCCATTTAGTAACACTGTTAACTTAGGGCTAATTTGTTTCGAATAATATGAATCCTCCCATGAGTTAGCCTAAGGTTTAACTTGTTTCATGTATTATCGTTAATCCTCTACCTGTTCTGAACTTTGCACACTATAGAAATGTAATCAGTAAATTTTGTTGCTTAACTCATATGCCTTGCCTGTGTAATTCATCTGCATGACCAGTTTAATTGTTTCTTCCTAATTGTTTCTGTGATTAAGCCATAATTGTCTTAAGTACTAGCATGAGTATTTAGCTTAACTAGACTTCAACTTATTTGAACTATGTGTTTAAGCATGAATTCTGTATGTTTCCTTGGTGCAGTTCTGCCTTCAACTTTATGTTCTGAATCCTATTCATTCTGAAATCCAACTATTTTGTAAAAAACCTGCCCCTTCTCTTTTTATATACTCTTAGTCCCTTAGGTTCTCAACCACCCCAATGTGAGCACTGCCTAGGGTCCACATGAGACTCCTTTGAACTCTGACACACTGGGGGCTGGTTTTCCAATCTCTCATGAACTCTTTTCTGAATGTGTGGTTCTGGTGTGAGCATTGCCCGGGGTCCCTGAGGCCCTTGGGAACTTTGACACACTGGAAGCCTGGTTCTAATGAATGTGCTGTGGATGAATCATTGCTATGCTTCAAAGCTGTTATGTGGAAGGCCTGGTTCCCAGGTTTATTTTGGGCCTATGAAGTCTCCCTATAGTGTAGCTGTTACCATTATGTAATTCATTCGGCTATTCTGGTATGTAATAACTCTGTAATAACGGATTTGGGGGTATTTAGTAAAGCTGGGGGGTTCTTCTTATATCCTTTGTTAAAACTAGGTAGAAATCCTGCCTATAGGATTTAATTATGCTGATTGAATTATGTGAGTATTATACTGTGTTTAGAAATCCTGCCTATAGGACTTTCATGATCATTTAGATTCTGTATTTTACATTCGCATACTAGAGATCCTGCTTATAGGACTTTCGTTCAATTTTGTACATTAGAAATCCTGTTCATAGGATCTATACATGTTTCAACAAATGTGCATTAGCAAGCATGCTTATAGGGTCTTGTTGTTTGAAATAACTGTCCTTCCTGGCAATCTATTTAATTTCTGCCCGTACACAGTTAATAGATATCATGCCTATAGGATTTAAATCCATTCAAACCTCGAAATCATGCCTATAGGGTTTAAATCAATCCATCAATAGATATCATGCCTATAGGACTAAAGTCAGTTTCAAATTTAGAAATCATGCCTACAAGGTTTAAGTCAATTAGAAAGCATGCCTATAGGAAATAAAAATTTGTCTTTACGAGTTAAAATCAGTGCTACACCCAGAAACCATGTCTATAGGTATGTAATTAATAAGCTCATAGAAATCATGCCTATAGGATTCTGTTGATCACTTCTGAATTCAATCGCTATTGTCAATCACTTAGGCAACCTATCTGTAGGACTTAATAATGATTCTGGGCTTATAATTGTGACATATTAATGCCTGAGGTGCCCAGATTCATGCTGAATAAAATCAGTAGGCAAACAAATAGGTCTTAATGCTAGCCTTAATAAAACTGCCTTTATACTATGTTCTTTTCTCACGTAGATATCTTGCCTATAGGATTCCAAAGTTAATGAAGTTTGCTGATTCAATTGCATGCTTTTGTTGCCAATGTGTGGAGGTCAATGTGAGCCCATACTTGTTCTTTATCTGAAAGTCCTACTTGCTTTTGTTTGTCGCCTAGATTTCACATTTTTAAGTAACATAGGTTGGTCTAGAACTATCCCAAATAGAGGTCCTAATACCTCCAGGGCCATAGGTAAGGGACGGGTAGTGCACTCATGAGCTAGAAACTACTAGAACGCTTAAGTAACAACTTAAAGATAGTAATTGGGTAGTAAGGAGATGATAGTCCGTGCGCTAATACTGTGAGTAGCACCCCGACTTGAGGGAGTTATAAAATATTACATGGAATGATCCTATAGGCTAAAAAACTTAGGACCACCCTCCTATACTCCTGTTTAAAATAAATTGAATATTGTATTTGTCCAAATTATTTTCTTCCCTTTTAAGACTAATTTGCTTAATTTAAGTTCGGTTGGGACCCACCGTTGTGGACCTCGAGGGGTGCCTATGTCACGACCCGGATTTCCCACCCTCGGGAGTCGTGATGGCGCCTACTAATGAGAGCTAGGCAATCCAAATTTAATTACTTGTCCATTAATAATCTAATCCATTTAACAATTTACGACTATAATACAAAAACAACGAAATTCAATAATAAGCGGAAGTCTTATCATTTTATAAAGCTGAATGGAAATGCGGAAGGTTCAACAAAATCCTCTACCCAAGACTGGTATCACTGCACTCACGAATTGCTAAGAATACTACATACAAACGTCTAAAAGAGAACATAAGCTGTTTGTCTCGATTACAATGAGATAACAGATAAAAATAAAGGATAGAGGAGACGCCGGGCCTGCGGACGCCTGCAAGGCTACCTCGGGTCTCGCTGAAATGAAGCCTGCTCTCGCGCTACTGCTGCTGCTGCTCGAAACCTAGATCTGTGCAAAATAGCACAGAGTATAGTATCAGCACAACCAACCCCATGTGCTGGTAAGTGTCTGGCCTAACCCCGGCGAGGTAGTGACGAGGCTAGGACTAGACTCCAGATAAACCTGTAGAGATATATATACAAGTACAACAGAAAAATAGCAAGAAAATAACAATTTAAGATGGGGAAGGGAGCATGCTTCAGGGGTAACAGATAGAAACAAACTATCAGGAATAATGGTACGTACATCTACAGTTTAACTTCTAACAATAATGAAAAGATAAGACAACTTTCATATTCAACTCATCTTGTTGCAGGCGTGCAACCCGATCCCATTTCTCAATATCTCGTGGTAGGCGTACCACCCGCTCCCATTTCAATATCACTCGTGGTAGGCATACCACCCGCTCCCATTTCAGTATCGCTCGTGGTAGGCGTACCACCCGCTCCCATTTCAATATCACTTGTGGTAGGCGTACCACCTGTTCCCATTTCAATATCAATTGTGGTAGGCGTACCAACCGCTCCCATTTCAATATCAATTGTGGTAGGCGTACCACACGATCCCTTTACTTTCAACACAATACAATCCCGGCAAGGGAACAATCAAATCAAACATCTCGACAAGGGAGAGTCAGCTATAACCAATCCTATTCAACTTCTTCCTAGCACAACTAATACCAATAATTAGTCGCAACGTTCATAGGATCAAACAAGGGCACACAATTATCAAATTAAGACTCACGGTCATGCTTGACACCGACGCATGGATACTCGTCACCATACCCATACGTCGTACTCAACATAAACAAGTAGCAATTATGACTCAACTCCTAATCCCTCAAGCTAGGGTTAAACCAAACACATACCTCGATGCTTTGAACTCAATTCAAGCCTCAACTATAGCTTTACCTCGTGATTCCACCTCCAATCCGCTCGAATCTAGTCACAAGTCACTTAATTACTTTAATAAACACTAAATGAATCAATTTGAATGCATAAAAATGAATTTTCCAAAGTTTTTCCCAAAAATTCCAAAATCGCCCCCGGGTCCACGTGGTCAAAACCCGAAGTTCGAATGAAGACCCGGTTACCCATTCCCCCACGAACTCAAATATGTAATTTGTTTTGAAATCGGACCCCAAATTGAGGTCCAAATCCCCAATTTTTGAAAAAGCTAGGTTCTACCCAAAACCCCCAATTTCACCTATGAAAATCATTGATTCTAAGTGGAAAACATGTTAAATGATGTTAATGAGTGAAAGAATTAAGTAAAAATCGACTTACAATTGATTTGGGATGAAACTTGTTCTTGAAAAATCGCCTAAGGAGTTGTATTTTGAAAGTGGGGTGAAAAATGGCCTAAAATCGACTAAGTATGAAAATTGCTGGGCTGCAGATATGGGAGTTGCGAACTGGGGTTCGCAATTGTGAACCCCGACCATTTGTGGGAAATGCGAAGCTGGGTTCGCATTTGCGAACCCTTCCCATTTTGCAAGGCCTCGCATTTGCGATGAAAAGGTCGTGTTTGCGACCCATTGAGTTTCGCATTTGCGAAAAACAAGATCGCATTTGCGATCAGTAGGCCAAGTCCCAGGCTTCGCAATTGCGATACAAAGCTTGCATTTGCGAGCTCGCAATTGCAAGACACATCTTCGCAAATGCGAAGATCACAGAAGAAGCATACCGGATTTTTATTAAGTTTAAAAATGCACTCCGACACCTATCCAAAACTCACTCGAGCCCTCGGGGCTCCAAACCAAATATGCACACAACCTCAAAAACATCCTACGGACTTACTCGTGTGATCAAATCGCCAAAATAACATCATATACATCGAATCAAGCCTCAAACTCACGATTTCTTCCAAATTTTCATAAAACATCAATTTTCCATTTTAAGTCCGAAACACGTCAAACCACGTCCGTTTTCAACCAAACTTTACAGAAATCGCTTAAACCATATATAAGATTTGTACCGGGCGCCGAAACCAAAATACGAGCCCGATACCATAGTCTTTTAATCAAATTTCATTTTCATTTTCCTTAATCATTTCCAGAAAATAATTTCACACAAAAATTTATTTCTCGGGCTTGGGACCTCGAAATTCGATTCCGGGCATACGCCCAAGTCCCATATTTTCCTACGGACCCTCCGGGATTGTCAAATCACGGGTCCGGGTCCGTTTACCCAAAATGTTGACCGAAGTCAAATTTATCCAATTTAATATCAAAATTTAGCATTTTTCTCACAGAATTCATATTTAAGCTTTCCGGCTACGCGCCCGGACTGCGCACGCAAATCGAGGCAACCCCAAATGAGGTTTTCAAGGCCTCAGAAGCACATAATGAGTAAGGAAACAAGTGATGACCCCTTTGGGTCGTCACAGCCTAACACCTTCCCCTCGAGGTAATTTCGAGCCCTTACCTGATCTCTGGTGATGTAAACTGGTTATATGAGTTATTTGCCGTAGGTGACCTAACGCATCCTAATCCGTTAGGTGGCGACTCTTCCACATCCAATTCCCTACCCTCTTAGAAAGGATTTGTCCCAGAAATGTCAAAATCCGATTTCGCGAGAAAAAGGGGGCGCGACAGGGATAACCAATTCATGCCTAGGATGACCTCAAAGTCGGTCATATCAAGCAACAGGAGGTCTGCTCTAATCTCAAAACAACAGAATGTGACCACACAGGACCGATAGATCCGATCCACAACCACAGAATCGCCCACAGGAGTGGACATATGAACAGGAGTACCCAAGGACTCACGAGGAATATCCAGAAAATGAGCAAACAGAGATTATACATATGAATAGGTAGACCCTGGATCAAATAGCACTAAAGCATCTCTACCGAAGATGGAAATAATACCTGTGATAACGGCATCTGAGGCAATGCATCTGGTCTGGCCGAAAAAGCATAGAATCTGGCTGGAGCGCCGGCTGGCTTGCCTCCACCTGTCTGAGCAGCAACTGGCTGACCACTCCCTGCCTGTCCTCCACCTCTAGGACGACCTCTACCAGTTTGCCCTCCTCCTCTGGGCGGCTGGACAGCCGTTGCTGTAATCATGGGCTCCTAACCCTGCTGCACTGCCTTGCCCCGAAGTCTGGGGCAGTATCTCCTCATATGACTAAGGTCTCCCCACTGGAAACCCCTCGGTGCAGTGACCTGCTGCCCTGATGGCCTGTAGACCCACTGGAAGAAGCCTGAATAGCCGGTGGGCGGTATGAACTCTCCGGTATAGCACTGAAGTAGGAGCCAAAAGAACCCTGGGGACTCGAATACCCACTAGAAGAACCCTGGACTGGCGGGCGGTAAGTACTCTCTGGTATGACACTGAAATAGGGGCGCGCTGGAGCACCTCGGGAGGTGGTGGTGCTGAATATGGGGGCCTGCTGGGCTGACCCCTCCCAAAATGACCTGTGCCCCTAGCGGAGGCACCTCTAAACTCTCTAGAGAATCAAGCCCTCTTGTCCTACTGCATCTGCTCTCTACCTCTCAAACGGTAGCCCTCAATCCTCCGGGCAATCTCCACTACCAACTGATAAGGAGTCCCCATCTCAACCTCTCGGGCCATGTTGGCCCTAATACCAGAATGCAACCCTACAACAAACCTCTGCACCCTCTCTGCATCAGTAGGAAGTATCATCAGTGTATGGCGGGACAACTCAGAAAAGCTCGCCTCATAGTTGGTCACTGACATCTGACCCTGCTCGAGCTGCTCAAACTGGTACCGCAACTCTTCTCTCTTAGAGGGTGGAATATATCTATCCAGAAAAACTTGTGTGAACTGACTCCAAGTAATGGGAGGAGAACCCGCTGGCCTGCCAAGAACATAAGACTGCCACCATCTACGGGCCTGCGCTCCAGCTGGAAAGTAGTGAAGTCAACCCCATGAGACTCCAATATCCTCATGTTGTGGAGTTTATCCCTGGACCTATCAATGAAATCCTGGGCATCCTCATGACGCTCGCCCCTGTGGACCGCTTCTGCAGAAGAGGAGCCGCATCTGCGAAACCTGGGCTCCTCCCCTGGGCCGCATCTACGATTGATAAGCCGCTTCTACGATCTCGCACCTGCGGTTGGCACTGAGGCTGGCCAACCGCAGGTGCGGTTATGACAGAACTGGAGCTTCAGCTCCTTCTCAAATTTCCAACTTAGCTCGAGCCTCGTCCGATCGACGCTCAGGGCCCCTGAGGCCCCGCCCGAACATACCAACAAGTTTGAAATCACAAAACGGACTCACTTGAACCCTCGGAATGCCCAAAACAACGCTAAATCTAAGAATCACACCCTAAAACCAATTGAATCAAACTTATGAACTTCAAGTTCTTTAATCCACTTCCAGTATGCCGAAACGTACTTATACTAGTCGGATTGACACCAAATTTTGCGTGCAAGTCTTAAATGACAATACGGAACTATTCCTGGGCTTGGAATTCCATTCAAACCTCAATAACACAAAAACCCGCTCCAAATCAAATTTAAAGAACTTCAAAATCCTTAAGGAATCAACTTTCACTATTAGGCGCCAAAATGCTCCCGGGTCATCCAAATCCCGATCCGGACGTACGCCCAAGTCCGAAATCATCATACGAACCTGTTGGAACCTTCAAATCCTTATTCCGAGGCCGAACTCTATTCTAAGAATAGAGTTTACAAAGATGGTATGAAGTAAATACAACATCTATCTGAAAAGTACATAAACAGAGTTCTATGAATCTAAGGCTACCATGAACAAGAGGCAGCAACAGCAGGAACGCAGGTACATCTTCAAATCCAGCTCCCATCGAACACATCAACATCAACAGTCAACATCTGCACGCAATGTGCAGAAGTGTAGTATGAGTACAACCGACCCCATGTACTCAATACGTAACAAACTTAAGCTTAGGTTGAAAGTAGTGACGAGTTGGAACATAGGTCGGGTCCAACACCAATAACCAACAGCAGTTCACAACAATGTAAAGCAAATAACAAAAGAAGTAACTCGGAATTTAAACTGCTCAGCCATTTTCATAATTCCCAAAAATAGTTCAGCTTTTCAAGTATATCAATGAAAATCCAATTCCTTTACCGAAATCATCAAAAATATGAGATAGTTTGAAAACTGTAATTTTTCTAACAATCCTTTCCACATTAAATAATATGTTTCATTTCCTTTCCAGAGAGCAAGTGTGAAATACCTTTCTATGCCCACATATCAATATGTGTAAAAAAAGTCATGAATGACGTGTTACCGTACAACATAAGGAAAATGCATCTCTATGCCTGTATGTCATGTGTGCATGTCAATGTCATGTATCTTAGAGATGAATCATGTACTCACACTCTCAGAGTACTCAATCTCACGGTCTCACACTTCCTGCTCATTATGCCCAATCACTCAATACCGTATATGGCCAATCCGGCCAAGGGAAGATCCACCCAGGAATATATACATCAATAGACCAACTGTCACTCAGTACTGAGTAGGGCCAATCCAGCCCGTGGAGAACATCCATTTCTAGGTATATAATGCTTCGGACATGATCCATGTCCAGGGACGATCCATCCCTCAATATAATCAACCGCACTCACTAGGGGTGTGTACAGACTCTAGAGGGGCTCATACAGCCCAAGCGCCATCGTAAAATTAGTACAACCACTGCGGCGTGCAGCCCGATCCCATAACTGTCACTCATAATCAGGATCTCAGCCTCACTCACTCATCAATCTCTCAAGTCTCACTCACAGGCTTACAATGTCATGAAACTAGCCCGACAACAATGATATGATGTATCAATAAATAACAACTGAGACAAAGATATGATATGAATGCATGAATATGACTGAGTACGAAATATCATTGAAATCAATAAGATGACAGCAAGAAACGACCACTATGGGTCCCAACAATATCGGCATAAAGCCTAAACATGATATCTAGCATGATTGACAGCTCAATTACTTTATCTCAAGGTGAAAACACAGATATCAACAAGATATGGCTACTATACAGTGCCATTGAAACAACAGTGTCACAATTCACTGGGTGCACGCCCACACGCCCGTCACCTAGCATATGCGTCACCTCAATACCAATCACACAACACGTAATTCGAGGTTTCATACCCTCAGCACTAAGTTTAGAAAAGTTACTTACCTTGATGCTCCAAAGATGCCATCACGCATGTAGCAACCTCCGAACGGCTCAAAACTAGCCAAAAGAAACTCAAATACATCAAATAAAGCCCAAGGAAACAAATTCCAAATGATAAAGATCGAATCCTTAATCAAAACCCAAAACCGGCCAAAAATCATACGCCCGCGCCTCGGAACCCGACAAAATTCACCAAATCCAACAACCCATTCAATAACGAGTCAAACCATACTAGTTTCACTCAAATCCGACTCTGAGTCGATGTTCAAACCTTAAAAATTCACATTATGAAACTTTAGGCCAAAACCCCCAATTTCCTCTTTAAAATTCATCAACCAAATGCTAAAATCAAAGATAGATTCATGAAATATAATCAAAAAGAGTAAAGAACAGTTACCCCAATTCATAAGGTGAAATTGCTTCAAGAATCGCCTCAATCCGAGCTCCATAGCTCCCAAAATGTAAAATGTCCGAAACCCTCGAAATAGAGTACTTTATAATATGCCCAGGCCTCCTCTTTTGCGAATGCGGGAAGCGTTCGCGATGAATAAAACTCACACTGCCACAAAAAACTCTACGCGTCACGATACACCCCACGCGAACGCAATGACCACTGCTGCCAAAGCTTCCCGAACACGACTCACCTTCTGCGATCGCATAGAAGAATGCTCCAACTCCCAGCTGCCAACCTCAACACTATGCGATCGCGATCCTCATACGCGCACGCGAAGACAGCTTGACCCAACTCTACGCAAACGCGGGACATACTTCGCGATCGCGAAGAACAATTTGCTGTTACCATCAGAATACACTACGCGTTCGCGATACTTGCCACGCAAACGCGCTGAAGAAATGCGACACCAGATATCAGCAGAACACAATAGTGAAAAATGAAGGAAAAATAGCCCGAATCAATCCGAAACAGGCCCGAGCCCTTCGGGACAACGTCCAAACATACCAACAAGTCCCATAACATAACACGGACCTACTCGAGGCTTCAAAACACACATAACAACATCGAAACAACAAATCACACCTATGAGCACGTGATTTTTGCCTCGCTTGAATTATTCCTACAGAATTCTTAGAATTAGGACTTTTCTTTTATTATTTGAATTTTTAGGGAATTAATTGCATGATTTTGCATTTTGTGTGCATTTTTAGTTGGTATAATTCATAAAATTACAAAAGTATCACATTTGCATTTAGAATTCGATTTTATATTTTTAGTTTTATTAGTTAATTAATATTACCAAAATAAGAGAAAAATAACAAAAATAGTCATTTTACATTTTTTTTGTTTAGCTTTCTTTTTAAATTGGGATCTAGTTAGTTTTAGGAAAATTAATTAGTTTAATTTCAATCTAATTCAAGTCTTTGTTATCTTTAATTTTAATTTTCTTTGCTTTTAACAAAAAAAATGAAATGAAAATGGATTGAAATTAAAGAAAAGAAAGGGAGTAATTGAAAAGAAAATAAAGAGAAAGGGAAAAGGGCCAGCCTATTTGGGCCAATTTTGTTTAATTCTACCCCAGCCCAAGCTAAATTCCCCAAAAATCCGGTCCCAATCCAGCCCAAACCCATAACTCACCCGGTCCAGCCCCCTTCTAATTGAAACGACACCGTTTTCCCCTTGCTAATCCTGATCGTTGGAGCTCATCAATCCAACGGTCCGGAACTAACGAGGATTAGGATATATAACTGTCGGACAGCCCTACCCCGCTTCAAGCCCCCGTTCCGTCTCTAACCTCCAAAACCCTAGCCGCCATTGATCCCCACCGTCTCCGCCGTAAGCCGCCTGTCGGAAATCGCCTCCGCCGGCGGCGATCACCCAATGGCTCCCAAAATCACACTATAGCTTCTCCTTTACCTCCCTGTTCCATATCCACACTCCTGTCCCTTCAAATCCTAGCCAAATCTCTCGAATCTTGAATCAAAGAGAGGCGGCTAAACCCTAAACCATCCAAATCCAACCAAACTAACACCATATAGTCTCCTCACCTCCCTTGTTACGAATCCACAATCCATAGTCTTCGAATCTTCCCTGAAGTGTTTGAATTTCAGATCGAAAATCACCCAGAACCCTAATTTTGTAAAGTTGAAGATTAATGAGGTCTGGGCAATAATAGCCCTTAATTATAGTCCAGATAAATCCAAGAAAACTTACCAGATTCGAGTTAGTCAAAAATAAAGGCTAAAATCAGTAAGTTTTCTTTCTCCTTTGATTTTTTATTTCGCATATCATGTTCCCTCCCTGATTAATTGTTCTTCATGTTAATTGATTTAGAATTCTTAGGGTTTTTAATTGATTTTTTTTTTGTTTCTGTCGATTCTGTTTTTGTTTTAATTTTTATTTTTGGTTTTTTCTGTTAGTTTGATCTTGTGTTGGTTTCAATTGAATAATCCATGATTGTGCTGTTAATTTGACTTTCAATTTTTGTTTGCTTGTCGTTAGAATTAATTTCCATGTTTTGATTAGTTAGATTGCTTGATTAGTTCAATTCTTAGGATTTGTTTGGTTATAGCTGAATAGGCTAGATTTTTGTTTAAACATGGTCACTTCTTGTGTTGGTTATCAGGGTAAAAGGGGGCTGGTTTTGTTTAGTAATTTTCAGAATTGAAAAGGGTAGTCCAGGTATTTGGGGTCAGGGAATCATTAGTAACTGAAATTGGAAATCCCTAGAACTTTCTAGATGGGGTTCCAATTAGAATTTCAGGAACTTAATAGTCTAACTTGGGCAACAAGCCAATAAATAAGGGACTAACTAGCTAAAAACTGAAAAATAAAAGAGGGACTTAGGGGTAAAACAGAAATCTGAAGGCCGCCTTAAGTTTTGCCTATAAAAAGGCATGCCCATTGCCTTGTTTCACATGTTTTAAAGATCTGAAAAATTCCCCCCAAAAGTCTTTCTACAATTTTGGAGATCTGAAATTTGAATTTGAAAAATTCAAAACAGAAGATAGAAATTTGAAAGAGAGAGTTCATTCTAGTTCTCAGAGATCCTAGAAAAAAAACCAAAATATAGCTGAAAATCCACAAAAATACTGTTCTATTGGAATTTCCTAGGTCAATCTCAAAAATTCTAGCTGTTAATTCAAATCCCTATCATAGATAGGATAAAAATGGCTTGAAGATCCTGGTACTTGGTTGCTGAAGTTACAGAAGTGGTCCTGGGTTTAATTTCAAGTTTGTTGGGTTCTATCGAGTCTCTTTTGAGTATTTTGTTGGTGTTGTTTCTCCTTCATTCATTCCTGGGCTTTATGATGCTATTTTGGATTCAAAATTGATCCTGTGCTGTTGATTTCACTGCTGATTCCTGTTGCTGTACTGCTGTGAAATTGCTGACACTACCTTCTTCTCTTGTTTTGCTCTAATTCCAGGTACACTTCCTGTTGATCTCAAGTGTTGGAAATGAAAAAAATGAAATGCTGTTTATTTGCTTCTCCTTGTCTAATCTCATACTGTATTTAGCTAGATTCAGAACTTTGCTATATTTTTCGTGTGTAATCAACTAAGGACTGCCTAGAATAATGATATTGTGACTGTTACGCTAGAGATTAGTTCGTCAGTATATTGTGATTGTTTGTATTGGACTGCTGAAATATGTCAGACTTGTATGAGTTTTATAAATGTAGTACTAACTATAGTGTAGTAAACGTTAGTCTGGTTATTAGATTAATTCGAGGTAAATTTGTAGTTCAGTTTGGGCCTCAGTTATAGTAGTTCAGTTTTCACACTTTCATTTTGGAATCAAAGTAGCATTTCAATATAAATAGTTCAGTTATCAACTTCTTCAAATATTTGTAGGATTTCGTTAATGCAAATCAGAGTAAAAATTTAGAAAAAATTAATTTAATAGTTATTGGACCAACTGGATTTGAATTTTCCCTCTCTTTGTTATCCCCAATCACTGAATCCGTTTGGGCCTCAGTATCACTAAGGCATGGCCCCACTCCAGTCTCACCCATCTCACTGATTGGGCCTGTGTTGAGGCCCAGAGCTGGTAGCAACTCATAAAATGACAGATTTTTCTTCTAATATATTGGGCCAAATTCGAAATTCCATGCTGAGAGCTATAATCACAATTGTGGTCTTAATTTGGTAATGCAAGTTTTTGGGCCTTCCAAGGTAGGTACCATATTTGAATTAAGAGGTTCTCCTCTTATTCAAGTGTGGACCTGAGTTTGAGGCCCGCATTTCTTGAATACTATCCAATAATAGTCAATTAATATGGCTAATTAATTAAGGTTTCTTTTTAGAGACAATCATTAATAGAAAAAAAATGGCAGTTCCTTATAGGGTGACCTTTAAAATAATTTGAGGTGCGCCGCGCCAAATAAAATTCATAAACTATGTGGCCCTCTTTAATTACTCCCTAAAATACTTAAAATTCGGGACGTGCCATTTAGGAATCTTCATGGCCTCCCGCAAAGTTAATAAAACGTTAGTCACTTTAGGCGCGTTCTTTAATAAACGTACCTTCCTGAATTCGGGTGTGCATTTCATGTGACCCAAATCCAAATCCTAAAACGTTGAATAAAATGTGTCAAGGATCCGGGTGTATTTCATGTGACGTGATCCGAAAACATAGTTTAAACGACGTTCAATTTCCTAAAAATTAATTAAAAGCGGTAAATATTTTTAAAATTGCACTATAGGATGACTATGTATTAAAATCAAATTTTTAGCCAATTATAATAGTTTAAGCGACCGTGCTAGAACCACGGGATCCGGGGGTGCCTAACACCTTCCCTCGGGTCAACAGAATTCCTTATTCAGAATTTCTGGTTCGCAGACTCCATTCGGGAAGTCGAAATTTTCCTCAATTTGGGATTCAAGACAAACCGGTGACTTGGGACACCAAAAGCCAAACCTATCCCAAGTGGCGACTCTGAAATAAGTAAATAATCCCATTCGAATAATGTCACTTAAAATGTAAGAACTCCCTTATACACGATCCTTCGGGGTAGGTGTGTAAAAAAGGAGGTGTGACAACACCTCAATTCAAAATCAATGAACTTTGAAACTTCAAACTTCCATAACTGATGCCGAAACCTATCAAATCACGTCCGATTGACCTCAAATTTTAAAAACAAGTCATATTTGACATTATGGAACTGTTCCAACTTCCGGAATCGGAATCCAACCCCGATATTAAAAAGTCCACTACCGATCAAACTTTCCAAAATTCCAACTTTCGCCATTTCAAGCCAAATTTTACTACGGACCTCCAAATCACAATTCGGACGCGCTCCTAAGTTCAAAATCACCCGACGGAGATAACGGAACCATAAAAAATCCAATCCAAGGTCAAATACTAAAAAGTCAAACTTGGTCAATCTTCCAATTTAAAGCTTCCTAATTGAGAATCATTCCTCCAAATAAATTCCGAATAACCTGAAAACCAAAGTAGATGATTCACATAAGTCATAATATATCATTCGAAGCTACTCACGCCCGTAGACTACCGAGCAAAGTGTAAATGCTCAAAACGACCGGTCGGGTCGTTACAACATCATACTTAAATTAACATGGCCAAACCAATTATGACAACTGAATAAATTATCAATATTGATAAACTTCAGGTTTACACCATGACGTGTGCAATTATCAATAAACTCCAAGTTTATTATGATATGGATTTTTATATCAATAAACTTCTACTTTATTGTGGTATCTTTTATTTTTATAGTACAAACTGGAGAATAAAGCGGTAGTTTTCACATACATATTATACCGCTACAAGTTGTAGTAATAGAAGATATTAAATTTTCTAACTATTTATAGTCTCAATATAACCAACCGCTTTCGCGAATACTTTAGAAACTCAATAAGTTTCTTTGAAACTTGCTACGACACTATACCTTATTGATAATCAATTTTATTTCTCCAAAATGGATAATTGGTTCTTCCAAAGCTTTCAATTAATTTTGTACTACCACATATTCATCAACATCCATATGGTGAATATCTCTTTCAAGGAGAAAGTTATATCGTTATCGTCACGACCCAAATCCTTCCTCAGTAAGATGTCGTGATGGCACCTATTCTCTACGACTAGTTAAGCCTAAACAGTTACAGAAATAACAGGAACAAAAGTAAAACTCATAACTAACTGCAACAATAATAACATAACTGATAACCATGCCGCTCGGCATGTACAATAACTAATACCTCAATACTACACAGACTTCCCAAAACCCGGAACATCATGAGGCACAAACTACAGAAGGAAAACTAGTGTCTCTATACATCAGAGTCTAACAAAAGAAGTACAGAGGATAATGGACATAGGGAAGAATAGAGGTGGACTCCGAGGTCTGCGTACGCTGTAGATATACCTTGAAGTCTCCACTGTCGCTGCTCACTGATGACGTGGCTGGTAAGAAGTACCTGGATCTGCACACGAAAAATATGTGCAGAAGAGTAGCATGAGTACACCACAACGGTACCCAGTAAGTGCCAAGCCTAACCTCGATCGAGTAGTGACAAGGTTAGGTCAGGGCCCTACTAGTATATATATATAAAATAAGACAGAACGAGATATCGCAGTATAATAAAGACTGAATTTTAACAAGAAGGAAATCTCAGAAGCATAACAGTATAGTGAACAGAAAACAACAGGGGCTCTCCCGAGATGCCGTCTCGTAGTCCCAAAAGTAAATATGCAGGGGCATCTCCCGGGATACCGTCCCGTAGTCCTAAAGTAAATATGCAGGGGGATCTCCCGGAATACCGTTGCGTAGTCCCAAAAGTAAATGTGCAGGGGGATCTCCCGGGATACCGTCCCGTAGTCCCAAAGTAAATATGCAGGGGGGTATCCCGGAATACCATTCCGTAGTCTCAAAAGTAAATGTGCAAGGGATCTCCCGGAATACCGTTCCGTAGTCCCAAAATAAATACGCAGCTCAAGCAATGGAGATAACACTATAGCACGAAAACCTACAGTTTAGACTAAGTACAAGTCAAGGAAGAAGTAGGAAATCCACTAAGCATGCTGCACAAGGTTCAGATAACCATTTAAGACACGTAGACATGCTATTCTAGGCTAACAGGCTAATTAGACATGCTAGTATAACTCAATTAAAGTGAAACAGATTATTACTCAGTGAAAAATGGAGTTTTACAACAACTAGCCCGTGTACGCACTCGTCACTTCACGTACACGGCGCTCACATATCACGACAGTACAAAATCCTAAGGAGAGTTCCCCCGCATTAGGCCAGCCACTTACCTCGAACCAAGCTCAATCAGTCGGTAACAATGCCTTTTCCTCGAATACCCGACTCCGAATGTGTCACGCCCCAAACTTGGGGGGAGAGACCGGCACCCGGTGCCTCACCTATGCTTGCGATCCAATTTGCGACTAAGGGACTCTGAACATATAATGTCATACTTTGGCCATAGGGCCACATTGCAAGACAATTTACGAAGCAAAATATAAAACTGAATGGAAACTAACGCTGACTAAACATCAATATACAGCTGGGCCGACAAGGCCGTCATAACCACTATAACTGACAAACCAACAAAATATACAAACAAGGCCTACAAGCCCAACATACTACACTAACTGACATGATATGTCTACAAGCCTCTACTGATGGATGTACTGTGATCGGAACAGGGCCTCGACGTACCCATAATATATATACATATATGCACAAGATGTACATAAAACTCTAGACCCGGCAACTTCTAAGGACGTGGAGCTTACCGATCAAGTTGAACTCGGGCAACACCTACTGAGGAGGTCTACCCGGCTGTCTGTTTGAATCTGCATGCATGAAATGCAGCGTCCCCAAAAAAGGGACGTCAGTACGAAATAATGTACCGAGTATGTAAGGCAATAAAATAACTGAAAGTAACTGGGAGTCAAAGATGATCTAGAGATATACTTACCTGCTGATACCGACTCAACTCTATCAATATAGTAAGTAAGAAAAATGCCCGGCCCTATAAGGCTCGGAACGTGTAACTGTTCCGCCGTAGTACGCTCGCTCATAGGCGCTCGACCATACTAGGCTCTATATCTCAGCCATTCTGGGCTCGCTCATAGGCGCTCGGCCACAGTAGGCTCAGTATATAACTTACCATCTGATCAGAGGGGCCTGCCCACTGCTTATAGCTCGATGGTAGTGAAAATACTGTAATACTGTATATATATAGACCCTCTGCTCTCGTGACTGGAAGAAGACAATATTTGACTGAATATAAATTTTGATAAGGGAGAATACTGTAATTTATGAGACTAGGATAATGTACATAAGTTCGGGAATACAAATTTCTCTTTATGCCTCATTATCAAACTTATGTACTTACGAGATCATGCCAAAATGAAGGAAGGGCTTAGCCTTAACATACCTGAGCCGATTCTCTTGACGATCCCTCTAACACACATCTTTTGCGAAAAACACGTAACGGCGGATCAAAGTAAGGAAAAATCCATGTAATATTATTGAGAAAGATTGTACCGTACTCTCTTAGAATCGCAATTCCCGTTGCTATTACCTTATGAAGTCTCGTATGAATTTGTTGTGGCTTCATAACTTAGCAAATCTTAGCATCCTACTTTACAACTCATGAAGAATATTACTAATTATGAATGGGACTTTACTTACCATAAGAAAAGGAATCTTAGCAAATCTCATCCGATCCCTTGTAAAGCTCAAATATTCAACTATGTGAAGATTCCTCCACCATCTTAATACGTGTTTGAGATCCTGTTGGTGCGTGGCTTGAATTATATTGAAGTTAACTTTTGCCAACTTCAGCAACATTGGATTTGTGTCGTTGCATTCAAGTTCTCGAGCACAGATATGTTTTCTAACATCATACCATTTCACTCTACATGCCAATGGAAAACTCAAGCTAGATATATGCCGTTCAATATTTTTGCCTTCTTAATAACCTCCTCCAACAAAATGAGATAAAGTGCAAATCTCTTTAAATGTTGCCACCACCTTCTTAGGGTTATGATAGATGACAATTTGGTGTCAAGTTTCCATAAACCCACGTGAAGGTTGTCCCCTAGTAGTTATCCAAAGTCTTCACTTAAATAATTATCCACAAAAATTCAATTTACAAGTTAATCTCCCACTTAAAAATCCATAATTACCCAATTATCCATATAACTAAGAATTATCTCAAATTTCTTAAAATACTACTCATGTTTAGCACACCTTATATACCTTACTATCATGGTCATGTGGTACCTTGTGTGGCACTAGTCCATAAATACGGTGTACTATAGCTTGGACCGTATTTTATCCCAAAATGTCAAACTTCGACGAAATTCATTTTCTTCGATTTGCTTACCCTCTCACCTTCACGAATTTACTCATCACTTGTTTGAATATAATCTCAAAATAATCTCATTCCCGAACTTACGTTGATTAACTTACGACGAAACTTTAACATACGAAAATGCGAGATGTAACATCTCATTTTCGAGCTTCCATCAATTTATTTATGGCATACTTTCGCGTACAAAAATATGGGGTGTAATATCATTCCCCCTTTTGGAACATTCGTCCTCGAATGTTGACTAATGCACTTATAATTTTCATAACTTATGTCTTCCGAATACTTTACCACTCTCCTTGCTACCTAGACAACTGTTCTGTGAATAATTTCAAAGGCCAGGTTATTCCCCCCTTTAGGCCTCTTTCTCACACCACGACTTGTGGTCGGAATCCTTCCAATCTCAAAACTGTTGCTTGCCCAAATCTATCCAAAAGCAATTACATATCCTAAATATAGCTATAATAGACTATTCTAATTAATGAAATCAAGACTTTAATAAGAAATTCGAAAATCACCCTAAAAGCCTTCCCGAGCCCACGTCTCGGAATTGGGTAAAAGTCACAAAATATGAACACCCTTTCACTCATGAGATGATTCGTATCAAAATCATCCAAATCCAATGTTAAAATCTCAATCAAAACCCAAAATCTTAGTTGAAGAACTTCCAACCTTTTCCCCCAAATTTCTCACCCAAATTCGTTAATTTAATGATGAAATAAACAATAGATTAATGGAATACAACAAAAAACGAGTTAAGAATCATTACCCCAAAGTTCTCTCTGAAAAATCCTTGAATTATCACCTTAATCCGCGCTTTCAAAGTCTCAAAATTGAAAATGGGATAAAACCCTCGAACTTGCCCTTTTCTGCCCAGCGATTTCGCATCTGTGGGCCAATAATCGCACCTGCGACACTGCACCTGCAGAATTTCCATCGTATGTGCGGATTGCACTAAGAGCCCAGAATCCGCTTCTGTGGTCAATCCTCCGCATCTGCGGTTGCGCAGATGCGGCTACCTTCTCGCACCAGCGCCCACAGACCAATTCCTCCAAGCCGCTTCTGCGGCACTCCTCTCGCACGTGCGTTCCCGCACCTCCGGTCTCCCCACTGCAGGTGCGAAAACACCAGATGCCTGAAGACTTCAGCAATAACACAAATTTAATTTTCGATCCGTTAAGCATCAGAAACTCATCCGAGGCCCCCGAGACCTCAACCAAACATACCAACCAGTCCTAGTATACCATACGAACTTAGCCGAGCCCTCAAATCACATCAAACATCGCTAAAAACATGAATCACCTCCAATCCAAACTTAATGAACTTGAAACTTTAAATTTCTACAACCGATTCCGAAACCTATCAAATCATGTCCGATTGACCTCAAATTTTGTACACAAGTCATATTAAACATTACGGACCTACTCCAACTCCGGAATTGGAATCCAACCCTGATCAAAAAGTCCACTACCGGTCAAAATTTCCAAAAATTTGACTTTCACCATTTCAAGCCTTAATCAGCTACAGACCTCCAAAACACAATTCGGACACGCCCCTAATTTCAATATCACCCAACGGAGCTAACTGAATTGACGAAACTCCATTCCGGAGTCATCTTCACATAGTTCCGACTACGATCAAAATCCTAAGGCTTAAGCTTCCGTTTTAAGGACTAAGTGTCCTAAAATATTCCGAAACCAAAAACAAAACCTCCCGGCAAGTCACATAAGCAGAAAAAGATACGGGGGAAGCGAATAATAGGGGATCGGGGCTATTACTCTCAAAACAAGAGGTCGGGTCGTTACAATTATGGTCATGGTTAAAATTATTATAGGCAAGATATGTTGCTTCTATTACTTTTGCCCTATAATAATCACATTGCCATAATGTTTTGGCATAATCACAATAGGTACGTGATCAGTGACCATTCATGCCATAATAATGAAATAATTTTTTATTTCATTTCAAACCTCTTTCTAGAGGTGAGTGTGGCATATTCACTACCACTAGCACGTTCATATTCTTCCAAGAATGAATATGTATTTATAAATCACATGTTGTAACATTCATATCATGAATGGACCATAATCATCTATATGTGCTTTATAAAAATTTCATGTCAAATTGATGACAAACATTACTTTCACAGAGTGAAAGATTATTTTGAAAATTCTTATTATTCTCATTACCACAATGATGACAATTATAATTTCATCTATTGCCACGTCCACATTCATTGATACCTTCACGGTAATAATTTGTCTTCTTTCAGAATTATTACATATGGCTACCACATTCTCTTAAGGGAATGAGAATGAAGCAAATTCAATGGGACGAGTTTCCACTTCTTTGCCTACAATCATTAATGAATTTGATCATGGCAAGACATAGAAATTTCACCACTTCGGATGGTTATAATTTCTTACAAACTTTATTAAAGTTATAATCAAAGTTTATTGTCTTTGCTTCTATTTGAAATCAAATTATAGAATTTCAAGAATTTAAAATAGGAAAATAAAATAAAGTACTTACCTTAAATCCAGAACTTATTGTTGAAGAAAGTTCATTGAACAATTGACAATCATTATGCTCAATAATATGTACAAGTTGAGCACCATGCACTTATCCCAAAGCCTCTACTCAATTTGTTGGGCGTGTTATAAAATAATAAAAGAAGAAGAGTATTACAAAGAATAGTAGGGAGAGAAAATTCTTATTGATTTGGGATGGATTACAATGAAATAGAACACCTCTATTTATAGGGAAAAAATAGCTTAGCCACCAAATAAAAAAATCCTATGATCTCTCTAAAATATAGACATTCACTTTAAATATAGTTCTATTTATAACATGCATTTTAATTTTTAAATTTGTATAATGGATAAGTTAAAAAAGGTTCAAAAATAATTGTGTTCCCAGTCTGGTACTGGTAGTCAGAGTAAGAGTAAGAAAACAATTGGTAGAACTAGCACTAAAAATTATTCTTGTATTCTGGGTATTGAAGTAGAACATGAAGGTGTTGATTTAGGTTGTGGTGCATATGATATGAATTCTCTAGAGCAAAAAGAAAATTATAGTTTAGAATCTCGGGGCAGCTCAAATAACATAAAGAAAGGATACTTATTTCAAAGCGATTCAAGTAGTTCAGTGGACTGAAAATTTTAGTATGGTTCGAATCCACATATACTTCACAACTCTAATAGTCCATACCAGCAACTTGTGTCATTACTGCTGAAGCATATATTCTAGGTTTTCTTAAAATAATCCTCATTAAGATGACCAATATTTTATGGTAACAAACCCAAATATACCTATGGATCGACAATAGCTTTTACTCAATTTTCCCCTTGTTTCTTGAACCCCAAACCTCATGGGGAGAGTCCTCTCCATTAAGACTACGATTTTATCAAAAATGTTTTTTTTTATCACTGGTCGTGTACGGCTGTTCCATCTAATTTCTACTAGGACGCAAATTGCATTGCGTAAACTCCACACATCAAGATTTAGACAAATGAAAAGAAATCACCTATTTAAGAATATTATAGTAGATTAGACATCTTTCATACACGTACATACATATATACACGCGCACACACAAAACTGGAAAGCCACTAAAACACATAGACATTGAAGTTAATTATTCTGAAAAAAGCTTCAAAGAAAGAGAAATTTGAAGGCTTTCGGGACAAAGCATTGATTTTGGATTTTGGAGATTCAAATCCACGAAGGAAGATATAAGTGGACTTATGAGTACATATCAGTTTTCTTTAAATTTGATTAATATTTTTAATAAGTGCAAGATGACCAACATTTTATACTGCATCAACCCGAAAACTCATAGGGATCAATAGTGATTTTCAGTATTCAAACAAAAAAGGAAAAAACATGTCTGGAATAAAGTGAACAATTTCAAGACTTTATCTAGGAAAGCTTGGGTTGGGTCGGGTCGCAAAGAAGAGAATAAAGCAATAAAAAATGCGCTTGCGAAATTTTTCAACGTTCTTAGTACGTTGTTCAATGAGAGACAACAACACTTCTTCTTGCTCCCTTCTTATCTCCTCTGCGATAACCTTTTTTCTTCTTCTTCCACCATTTTTCTCCTTCCCACCGCCTTGCACCGCTTCTGCTTTCCACAAAATTCAAGTTTTGAGGATACCCGCTTTCTTTGTGTAAAGGGGTAAAAAATGGTGTACTACCCAAATTAAAGTAAATAACAACAGTAAATATTAATTTAAAATAATAAAAATAGATTTGTTTAACAAATGATAGTTTTTTATAGTCAATAAAAATTAAAAAAAAATCAAAGATATTTGGGTTTAATATTAATTTAAAGCTTTATCTGTTAATATTATTAAAAGCATTAATCTGATGCTTCATTTTGCTAAATGTGTCTTATTTATTAAATTAATGGGTATGGCTTGACTGATAAATCATGAGCTTAATTTTTTAATTTTTATTAAACATATTTCATTAAGCATGATTAAGAATGTGGACTTGAGATTTGCTCACGGTAATATTACCGACAAATTTAATTATGCTACTTATATATATTGAGAATTAATATTAAGAAAAAAATTAAACGTACAAATATATTACATAAATAGGAGAATTTATAATGTCAAGGGCATAATAGACTTTTCAGGTGAAAGGTTTGTAAAATCTGGTCAAAGTGATTATTGTGATAACTAGAGCATATTAAAATGATTTTTGTATAACAAAAGAAAGAAAAGTGACTTTTAGATAATAAACACAAATTTAAATGATTATTATGTAAAAAAGAAAAAAAAAGTAACTTTTAGATAATAAACAAAAAATTGAATGACCTCCCATGACATCAATTATGGGGTAAGTTTTATATTTTCTCTTGTTTTTCAAACTTCCATTGAATTTCAGTAATCCATGAATGATCTTAAAACTTCTATAATTCCACTATATGTTACTTCTATTCTATATTCTTTTAGAAATTAGAGTTTGTTTATGGAGTTTTCTACAATATTATATAGCTTTTCGTATTTATGATTACATATACTAGAACCAGGTTTTGAGACTGGTAATTTGCGATACCCATTGATCTGAGTAGGAGTATGCTATTGGAGACTTCGCAGTGAGCTACTATGTTTTGATCCGATCCACAACACATAGAGTCCCCTTCTCTACTCATTCATATCTGTCAATGTATTTTCTTCCCAGACAGAGATTGTTATTTTAATGAGATTATTTAGTCTATTAGATGCTCGTGATATAGTGACACCGGGTTTTGGGTGTTGTAGACGGTTGTGGTCGTATTTGGACCTTGTCAATGATTATGTATTTATGATGTTGAATTGAGATTTATTCCGCACTGTTAATTATATCATGAAATAGTTAAATGGTTAAACAATTCAATTCTTTTGTTGCTGTTGAGTGTTGGCTTGCCTAGCGAGCGGGTTAGGTGTCATCACGACCTTTGGTGGAATTTTAGATCGTGATAAGTTGATATCAGAGCTCTAGATTCTAAGGGTCTCACTAGTCACGAGCATGCCTAGTAGAGTCTTGTGGATTGATACAGAGATGTTAGTATCTATCTGTGAGAGGTTATAGGGCTTTAGGAACTTTCACTTTCTTGATTTCTTATCGTGCGACTTTATTTCGGCTTGAAGCCTATATCTTTAGTTCCTTCCTATTCATTCGTACGCTATGATCGAGTTCTCGATATCAGTTTTGAATCGATGAGTGTGGTGATGCTATCGAGGTGGCGCGTGATGTTTTTCCCCTGTGCTATGAGGGCAGATTACTATTGTCTTTTGGGGAGGAGTTTTCGTCTATTGCATCCCTAGTGTTGGTATTGACCACAGGTATGGGGCTTTACATAGTATATTGTGATGTTTCACGCATTGGTCTCGTGCAATGCTGATAAAGAATGGTAGGGTGATTATTTGTATGTCACGGCAGTTGGAACCTCATGAGGATGGATTATTAGGTTCATGGTTTGGATTCGACATTCGTTCCGGCAGAGGAGAGGCACTAGTCTAGGGATTGTGGCTCATAAATTTATGAGATTGGATATTTTTTTTTATCCTAGTAGAGTTCTCGCTTGTGTGGTTGAACGGTCATTCTTGTTTGAGCACATCAGAGCTCGTCAGTGCGATGATCCTCATTTGCTTGTCCTTAGGGATACAGTGTTGCGTAGTGGTGCTACGGAGCTGGTCCTCAATGATGACGGTGTACTACAACTTCTGGGTCAGATTTGTGTTCTGGTATTGATGGATTGAGGGAGTTGATCATTAAGGAGATTAATAGCAGGCAATATTTTATTCATTCGAGTAATACGGGGATGTATCATGGTTTGAAGCAGTATTATAGGTTTTGGAGGTAGGATTTCCACAGACCTTGAGGACGTTTGATGTTATTTGGGTCAATGTGGACAAATGACTAGGGGGTCGTTTGGTTGGAATACGATTTATATCGGTACAAGTTATGCCGGTATAAGCTATATTGGGATAAGTTATGATGGGATTAGTTATGCTGGGATTGTTGTTTATTCATTGTTTGGTATGTTGTATTAAGAATGACAATTGCATATTTTCTAAGAAGAATGTATAAGTTATACCGGTGTTATTTACCCCACCTTCTATAAGGAATAAGTTATCCCAGTGTTAAAATTAACACCGGGATAACTTATACCTAGTTTGCTAACCAAACAGAGTATTAAGGTGGTATTAAATTTTTATACCACCCTTATACCTTCTTATACCTCATACCAAACGACCCCTAAGTATGTGCATTTCATTTTGGTGATGACTTCTTACACTTTGAGAGTTCAAATTTGACGAGAAGGGTTTGCTTGAGCTACTAAGTGTCGCGCCTCGTTATTCCGCGAAAGCGGGTTTCGACGTGTGAAAACTCTTTTAAATGGAAATTAAAAGAGAAGATTCGCCACTTAACGATTTTTAAGATGCGTTAGGGCACCTATTTGCAAATAACTCTGTTTGACTAGCCTATGTCACCAAAGATCGGGTAAGGGCTCAAATTACCTCGAATAGAAGATATTAGGCACTCTTTGAGGTCAACAACGGTGGGTCCCGGTTAAAGTTTATGCTATGTGGATTATATAATTATGCTAGGTGACCATATAGGTGAGGAAAGATACCAGTGCTAATTTTTATAGACATGCGTCTTAGGCAGGTGACAGTATCCTGTAGGCAGGATTTCTAATATTTGATAACTGAAATTATAACTTTATACTTATAGGCATGTATCTAAGTGAGGCAGCATAGTGAAAGTGACGAAGTAACAAAATAATTGATTAATTGAGTAAAATCCTATAGTTATGATATCTAGATGGCCAGTACGCTAAATGCAATAGAAGCAACCGACCAATTGATTAGTCGAAGTCCTATAGGCATGGTATCTAGATTGACAAATCATATGTTATCACATCCTATAGGCATGTTGTCTAAATGCACTGTAGTAACGTAGAAACGAATATGACAAATACTTGGACAAATGTGTTTGAATAGTGTACAAGTGTGGTGTGCATGATTCCTATAGGTATGATTTCTATTACTGTGCAACACACTAAACGAAAAACAAATAAGGCATGCTGAGCGAAATAGCAAATATAACACATAGACCCTATAGGAATGTTTCCTACCCTTTTATGCAAGCATTAAAATACCCCATCCCCCTTATCATTAATTCCTCACTATTCGTTATTACAAATTATTACAGGCCCAAATGAAATAGTGCAAACCCAAATATGACTAGTTACAGAATGAAACAACTACAAGCCTAATAGAACAAATACAGACCCAATACGGAACAACCTAGGGATGTCCCCAGGCCTTAAATGGTCTTAATCTTCAAACAATAGCAAAACCATAAACTGGCTTACCATAGTAACCTAATTTACATGCTCAAACCCGACATGTATGGCCTAACACTAGGCCTAACGAATAACTTACTTACCCAAACACATGCCAAATTTAGCCATACAGGTAACAAAATACTCATAGAATCAATTAAACAACTTAAACACTTAGTTCTTAAAGCTAAAGCTAACAATAGTTCTAGCTAAGACATATAAACATGATCAGACTGATTTGAAAGGCACATATAAGGCAAGTTTTATGCTTGTAATTCCAGAAACAAATTTTAAGAGTGATATGATTGACCACCATAGGATATTAAACCATTCCAAAGAGTTTTGAAAAGAAGCATGCTTCAGAATCAACCTAGAGACCTTAGATGAAGGTCTAGCATAATCAAACAAGAAACAAGTAAAGCACAACCATCACATGAAAGTATCCACCGTGAAAAGCCTAATGAAAGGAACAACATAATAGAACAAACTCATGATCAAGCAATTGCTTAATGGAGCAGGGGAAATTTTTTAGCATGCTGAACATTAGTCACAATATAAGAGACATATCAATTTTCAGAAGCAAGATAGGCTAGTATTGAACCTGGTACTAGTTGCCCATATATAGGAGGAGAGGCTAGTTGTGGGATTTACTCTAGAGGTCACAATTAATACACAGAATTGTGCAGGTCAGAAGTACACAATAGAACCACCAATAGCACGGGGACATGGTCATAACTAACAGTAGATACCCAGAAAGAAAGCAGGTTAGGCATGAATGACTCAACAGGAATTGGAATACTTTCTAGGCATGAGTTAGTTGTCATAACAGTAAAGAATAAAGCAGAGAGGCAGACTCAGGACTAATATTTAATATCAACATACAGACAGTAAAACAAACGGGTTAGGAGAGATAGAAATCGCCCATGTTAAATATGTAGATAGGCATTCATAATCAGAATTTAGGCAAGTTCATATGCTAAAGGCATAGAAACACAAGAAGTCCTTAAAGCAAACAAGGTAGCATATTAGAATGTTATATCATAGAAGCTTCAGAGACATGTATACACAAAGCACAAGATATAAATGAAGAAGAATGAAATTGCTATGGCCAAAGAGACTTACCAATTGCAGAATACTCAAACAAGCAAAAATAAGAAGAACACTCCGGCAGTACTCCAATCGTTAATAGCACAAAGAGCAGAAGAATCCCAAAATCCAATGCGTCAGAGTTCCCAAGGGTTTCAAGTAAACCCTGGGCAGTGCTCAAACTGAGAAAAGAACACAATCAAATTCTAATGGCCTTGGATTTCAGCCGCCCGAGGTCTCAAGTTTAGAACAATAGAATAAGTGAGAGTGTGAGAGTATTTTTCAGCAATTAAGGTTTGTCTTAGGGTAATTTGGGGAATGGTTTATATAGTAGTCGAAATTTAACATCTAAACAAGGAAACACAATAAATCAAACATAAATAAGGAAGGAAGAGCATGCAGAATCATTTAAGAGCCAAATTAGGAAAAAATAAAGCAAACCCTACTTTGACTAGAATCAAAGATTGGTTGAAGATCTTAGTATATCAGACTCATATAACCTTGCTATGATGAATATAGGTAAAATATCATCTATATCTCAAAGGGTAAAGCCAATTTTCCTTGATTTGGAGACTGGTATTTGCCAAAAGTAGGGGAAATACTAAGTAACACCATAGTCTTGTAAGTAACAATGAGGTAACACGTGAAAGGTAAGAGAATCACAAAAGGAATCCATGCTTTGATCGGATTCAGAGAGGATTTGGGGAGACGGCTAGGGTTTATGAAGTGAGAGGAGGGTTTGAGACAGTATAGAGGGCGGCTGCTGAGGGGAAATGGGTTAGGGTTTCAGGGGTTTGCTTAATTAAAAAGGGTGGGGTGATCGTGGACCGTTGATTTTAAGAGATCAACGGTCAGGATTAAAGAATAGGCAGGGCGGTTCGTCTAACGGGTCGCGCCCGAGTATAGAGAAAGGGTCGTTCGATTTCAGGGTGGGAGCTATTAGGCTAGCTTTGGTCCAAAATTATCCTTGTATTGGGCTGGATTTTAAATACAAGAAATTAGGGAATAATTTAATAAAATAGCTAAATAAATATAAAAAAAATACTATACACAACTTAATATGTTAAAATAATAGATAAAGGTTATTAAAATATAAGAAATTATTTTGACCCTAAATAAAACGACAAAATACAATTAATTGTAAAGTATAGGCTATTATTGCGAAAAATGCATAAATAGTTCACAAATGCATATTTAATTTATATAAAATGAATTAAAATGCTATAAAGCATATATATAAGTGTAAACAATAAATTTGGATGATTAAGTCGTTATAAAAATAATTTGAAGGAGTAATTAATAAATATTTGAAAAATTTAAATGCAAGAAAATCAATTTTAATACTTTAAAAATTATGAAAAATTACAGAAAGTACTTACTCCCTCTGTTCCAATTTATGTGAACCTATTTCCTTTTTGGTCCGTTCCAAAAAGAATGACCCCTTTCTAAATTTGGTAACAATTTAGCTTAAACTTACAATTCTACCCTTAATGAGAAGCTTTTATAGCCACACAAATACTCTGGGCCCCTTTTTGACTCATTTAGGACCACAAATTCCAAAAGTCTTCATTTTCTCTTAAACTCTGTGCCCAGTCAAACAGGTTTACATAAATTGGAACGGAGGGAGTATATGACTTGTGTAAATTGGTAATTATGCAGAATGATATTTTAAAAGTATATAGGATATTTATAAAAATATGAGGGCAAAATTGGGTATCAACAGCTGCCCTCTTTACCCGAGAATGATGAAAGAGTTGTCGGGTAAAGAAAATGATGACCAATTTTATCCGAAATGAGTGGGGGATAATGTGTTTTGAAAAATAGGGGCCGAACCCTCGTTCTTGAGTTGCCTACATATCCCTGGTGTTATGAGAATCAGGCCGTGTGTAGTTCTGGATCTAACGGCGAACGAAACCGATGGAGTTGTTATAAGAATGGTTGTGTGTTTGGAAAAGGATCTTTTGGATATGATAGCGTCGTGAGTAACAGATAATTTCAGGTGGAGCTATGAATGCGAATTTGAATGTTACATATCTATAAGGAAAATATTTGAGCTGTTACGGGACAAAGGGTAATCAATTGCTGTTTGTCGGTTACATTTGAGTTGATCGAAGGATATGAACCTTGTGAACAAAAACCGGTGTGAGAATTGCTCCTATTCGTAGGACAGTTACTTCCCGAGTTACCAGCAAAACTTAAAACACGATGCACGCGAATATACGGGGTTATTGCAGAAATTTATACATGATGCAAATTCCCTTTTGGACCATGAGAAATGTCTTTGGACGATGAGGATGATGTTCTTAGACCATGACGTCCTGGGACATGAAGCGTATGATAAGGGATTCGCAGTCCATGAAATGGTATCCGCGGGCCATGAGAATAGTGCCTTTGGAATATGATGCCTTTGAATAATGATATGCAGCTTTGAGAGATCCTCATGCCATGTAATGGTGTCTTCAGGCTCTGAGGATGGTGCCTTCGGACTATGAAGCCTTTGGAAAGTGTGGTGATGTTGTCTTGTCTAATCTATTTATTTCTTTTTCTTCGATATTTTCTTCGGGTTGTTTTAGCCCATGAAATGCAAAGATGTGGCGATATTGATCGTTTGATAGAGGGAACAGGTGATGCTTAGTCATATGCGAGAACGAGAGAAGACAAGGCTTAGTCTTGTATGAATAAGGGCACTGCTTAGCCCTATGCAAAGAAAGGCAACGTTTAGCCTAATGCAATAATGGAGCCAGTGCTTAGTCTCATGTAATAATGGAGACGGTGCTTAGTCTCATGCAATGAAATTAGGGCAGTGCTTCGCCCTATGCAAAGAAAGGTAGTGTTTAGCCTTATGCAATGATGGAGGCAATGCTTAGCCTCATGCAATAATGGAGACAGTGCTTAGTCTCATGCAAGAAAAGGCAGTGCTTAGTCTTATACAATGATGGAGGCAGTTCTTAGCCTCATGCGGAGAATGGAGACAATGCTTAGTCTCATGCAAGGAAAGACAGTACTTAGTCTTATGCAGTGACGGAGGCATTGCTTAGCCTCATGCAGAGAATGGAGACAATTCTTAGTCTCATGTAGGGAAAGGCAGTGCTTAGCCTTATGCAATGATGGAAGCAGTGCTTAGGCTTATGTAGAGAATGGAGACAATGCTTTGTCTCATGCAGGGAAGGTAGTGCTTATCCTTATGTAGAAAGAGCAACAATTAATTGGTAGACGGAAAAGTGATTCTTAGCTTGATGCGTTTGTGTTTGGCAGCTTTTGTCGGTGTGAAGATAGTGATCTCGTTGTATGTATATATTTGCGGACGTGTTTGTTATGTCCCCTGTGCCTATATCCAAAGAAAATTCATGAGTTTTTGGGGTAAGGTTGGTTCGTGCCTTTGATTCTTTGTTTTGTCTTTGCTCCTTGTCTTGAGGTCTTGTTTGAGTCAACCTAGGTAACGTCTGGCTACTACAAAAAATGAAATTTCAGAAAATATGCATTTGTGATAAATCATTTGTATAAAAAGTTTAGTTTGTTCAAAATATATGATAACACATAAAACAAATAATGTTCAAATCGGATATTGTGACACGTTTTTAGACATTGCAACCTCCTCAACTCGGAATTTTGAGGACCCTCCTTAAATTCTGCCCTAGTTTATATGCATGCTTCTGGCAATACACTTCTTGGAGATCCTTGACATAATGATATTGACAAACTCAAAATCTTACCCCAGTTTCTGACCATATAGGGGACATAAGATTTTATTATGATGTGACCAAACCCACAACGCTGCCTACGTATCCCCTCTTAAACGGGAATCAGGTTAAGAGTAGTTCAGGTTACATCAAATAGAAAGTGCAAACATAATCTTAAAAATAATATCTCTTGACTGCACTGAGCTGATAGCTTTTGGCCATATCTCTCCATCCATCTCTACAAGTATAAGTGCTCCTCCCGTCAGTACTCAGTGAACCATGTAAGGGCCTTGCCAGTTGGGTGAGAATTTCTCCTTTGCTTCATCTTGATGCGGGAAGAACCATTTCAACACTAATTGCCCCGGTGTGAATTGCCTTGATCTAACTTTTTGTTGAAAGCCCTTGCCATTTTATTCTGGTAGACTTGACCGTGACACACTGCGTTCATTCTCTTACCATCAATGAGAGCTAGTTGTTCATACCGGCTCCATATCCATTCCGCGTCACTGAGCTAGGTCTCTTGTATGATTCTTAAGGAGGGAATCTCCACTTTAGCGGGAATAACGACTTCCATACCATAGACAAGTAGATAAGGGGTTTCCTTAGTAGATGTACGAACTGTGGTGCGGTATCCGAGCAAAGCAAATGGTAGCTTCTCGTGCCATTGCTTGTAGTTGTCCTCTATTTTCCTCAATATCTTCTTGATGTTCGTGTTGGAGGTTTCTACGGCTCCATTCATCCGCGGCCTGTATGCTGTAGAATTCCAGTGCTTGATCTTGGATGTTTCACACATATCTTTCACTAGATCACTATTGAGATTGGAGGCATTGTTAGTAATGATTGACTCGGGTACTCGAAATCGAAAAACAATACGATCTTGGATGATCTGCTATGACCTTCTTAGTCATAGCCTTACAGAACGCGGCTTCGACCCATTTTATAAAGTAATCTATAGCCACAAAAATGAACCCGTGTCCGTTTGAAGCAACGGGTTCAATTGGTCTGATGACATCCATGCCCCAAGCAGAGAAAAGCAGGGTGAACTCGTTGTGTTGAGTTTGTTGGGCGGCACTCGTATCATATCAACATGTATCTGGCATTGGTGGCACTTTTGAACATATTTGATGCAGTCAATTTCCATAATCATCCAGAAATACCCAGCTCTTAGTATTTTCTTTGCCAGAATGAAGCCGTTCATGTGACGCCCGCAAGTTGCGGCATGTATTTGTTTGAGCAATCTAGATACCTCCTTGGCATCAACGTATTGAAGCAATCCCAAGTCAGGAGTCCTTCTATATAGAATTCCTCCACTCTAAAAGAAATGGTTGGCTAATCTTCGAAGTGTGCGCTTCTGGGTGTGCGTGGCATTTTCTAGGTATTCTCCTTTCTACAAGTATTCCTTGATATCGTGGAACCATAGATTTCCGTCAAACTCTTCTCCAACATGGGCACAATAAGCTGGTTGCTTACGGATCTCTATTGGGATAGGATCAGTGAAATTTTTGTCTAGATTTTGTACCATGGAAGACATGGTGGCTAATGCATCTACGAACTCATTCTGGATCCTTAGAACATGCTTGAATTCTATCTTCGTGAACCTCTTGATCAACTCTTATACACAATGCAAGTTTGGTAATATTTTGTGTTCTTGGTGGCTCATTCTCCTAGTACCTGATATACCAATAGATCAGAATCTCCTTTTACAACCAACTCCTGTCATGTCAATGGCCAATCTGAGTCCCAAGATGCAGGCCTCATACTCTGCCATGTTATTGGTGCACGGGAACCTGAGGTTTGCGGATACAAGATAATGTTGACCGGTTTCTGATACCAAAACAGACCCGATCCCTACCCCTTTGAAGTTTGCTGCTCCATCGTAGAACATCCTCCAACTGTCGTACGTTTTTTTAATATCTTCACCTAACGACACTTCCTCGTCGGGAAAAGTCTTCAATTGTTCGTATTCTCCGTCTACGAGATTCTCTGCCAAGTGATCGGTCAATGCTTGCCCCTTGAATGCCTTCAGAGTCACATAAATGATGTCAAACTCACTTAGCAATATCTGCCATTTGGCTAACTTACCCGTATGCATAGGTTTCCGAAAGATGTATTTTAGTGGATCCATCTTAGATATGAGATATGTAGTGTATGCACAGAAATAATGTCTCAACTTCTGGGATATCCATGTCAAAGCACAGCATGTGCGCTCCAGCGAAGAATACATGGCCTCGTAAGGTGTGAACTTCTTACTCAGATAGTATATTGCCTGCTCTTTCCTCTCGGTTTCATCATGTTGCCCCAGAACGCAACCAATGGCTCCGTCCAACACAAACGGATACAACAACAGAGGTCTTCCTGGTTCCGGTGGGACCAACATGGGCAGCTTAGATAAATACTCCTTGATTTTGTCGAAGGCCTTCTGTCATTCTTCAGTCCAATTTTGTCACAGCATCTTGAAGATCGACTCACATATCACTGTTGATTGTGCTATAAAGCGGCTGATATAATTGAGGCCTCCTAGAAAACTCATCACATCATTCTTGTTCTTTGGAGGTGGCAAGTCATGAATAGCTTTGATTTTCGACGGGTCTAGCTCAATACCATGGCTGACAATGAAACTCAACAACTTCCCAGCAGGGACTTCGAAGGCACATTTTGCAGGGTTCAACTTCAAATTGTATTTCGAAGCCGGTCAAAAAACTTCTTCAGTTCTACTATGTGGTCTGACTCCTTTTCGATTTGATGATAACATCATCCACGTACACCACTATTTCCTTGTGTATCATATCATGGAATATAGTCATCATGGCCCTCATGTAGGTGGCCCCAGCATTCTTCAAACCAAAGGGCATCATTTTCTAACAATATATCCCCCACGGTGTGATAAAGGCTCCCTTTTCGGCGTCCTTCTCATCTATCCAAATCTGGTGATATCTTGCGAAGCAATCCACAAATGATTAGAGTTCATGCTTAGCGCAATTGTTGATTAGTATGTGTATGTTGGGCAACGGAAATCATCCTTAGGACTTGCTCTGTTCAGGTCTCGATAGTCAACACACACTTTGACTTTCCCATCTTTCTTCAGAACCGGCACAATGTTGGCTAACCAGGTTGGGTATTCAACCACTTAAAGAACCTTGGCTTTTATTTTCTTGGTAACCTCGTCCTTTATCTTCAGACTCATATCTAGCTTAAACTTTCTGAGCTTTTGCTTTACCGGTGGACACATGGGGTTGGTGGGTAGCTTGTGAGCTACTATGGATATGCTCAACCCAGTCAAGTCATCGTAGGACCATGCGAAAATATTCTCATATTCCTTTAGAAACCTGATATACTCTTCCTTCTTTGTCGGTGATAGATGAATGCTTATGTGAGTTTCTTTGACTACCCTAAGTTAACTGCCTTAGTTTCCTCCAAGTTAGACTTTGGTTTGTTCTCAAAATTCTCTACTTCTTTGATAATTTCCTCAGGTATTATATCATCTTCCAAATATTCCGAATCATTGTCTTTATGTTACGTTGTCTCATTACATGTCACAGTCTTAGTTTCATCAGGATATGTAATAATTACGCTGAAAATAACGTAGAAAGATAATAATAAATACGAGAAGCAATAATGCATTAATAAAGCTTAAAATTTAAAAAAGTACGACTCGATGGCTTAAGTAATTATTTCAAAAAAAATACTGAAAATGTCTTAAATGCTCAAAAACAATTTAAAAACAAGTCATGCCAATTCTGCTAGGCTACCCAGGTACTCAGTGAGTCCGGGATGGTGCAGCGGTCTAGTTCTTGAGAACACCTCCTTCTCCCACTGTCTGAATATTAAGGTTTTCGTCATCCTCCTCCTCTAAAATTGCACTGCAGTACATATCTCATCCAGGAACAACTTCCTCATACCAGCCAAAATCTCATCCTCTTCGGATCCCTACATCATGTTAGTCTGGCAGAATGTCTGGTACAACGGTGGTATAGGTTGCTCCAGCAGATAGTAATCAGCGGGCCGCGACGGTGTCTAATCCTGATATTTTTGCACAGTATATTAATACCTGGGCCCAAAAGTCGTGCCATGATACTGCGGTTGTATGGGTTCTGTGAATCCTTGAAACTTTCGGCCAAGACCCTTGCCCGGTTCATATCCCATCCATAACAATATGCTTTCTATCTTAGTACTCCACCAATGATCCTTCTCAATTGTGTTTACCCGCTCAATGTGTTGGTATGTTTCTTCTCCCAATTTTCTCCTATTTTTGATGACTGAAACGATCTGGTTGGTGTAGATAGGGTTTATTCTATCTCCATGAATGATCACCTACAGATGATTCCACTCAAACTTCACAACCTGGTGAAGAGTAGAAACCACTACCACAGCTTCATGTATCCATGGTCATCCCAACAACAGGTTGTAAGTGGTAGATATATCTAACACTTGGAATTCGATGTCAAACCAGTTCGGGCCCATATGTGGATCAAGGTTGATTTCTCCGATAGTGGCTCTCTGAGGTCTATCGGATGCTTTCACAGTCATTCTTCCCATCTATATCTCTTGCAAGACTTTACCTAGTCTTTTCAGAGTGGTCAGCGGGCATATGTTCAAGCTCAAACCTCCATCTATCAGGACCCTGGCAATGAACTTGTCTTTAAGTTGCATAGTGATGTACAATGCCTTGTTGTGACTCAATCCCTCTGGTGGTAACTCATCTTCGTGGAAAGTAATTTGTGACTCTCCAGTACCTGTCCGATCATGTTAGCCATCTCTCTATTAGTGATACTGGCGGGTACATAAGCTTCACTTAACACTTTTATCAAGGAATTCTTGTGTGCATCTGAATTTTGCAATAGTGATAAAATGGATATCTAGGCGGGAGTCTTATTCAGATGGTCAACAATAGAGTATTCCCTTGCTTGTACCTTCCTCCAAAGATCGCCAGTGCCTGTCTCAATGATAGGTGGCTTAGATGCAGCTTCTTTGCTTGTTCCTGCAAGATTCTCATGTGTGTAAACTTTGCCAGTTCTAGTCACACCCTGTGCAACACCTGTCTCTTCCATCTTGGCTTTTCCCTTTCTTCTTGCCTCTACAACATAATCCTATGGGACGGCATTAGACTTATAAGATGGTGTGGGAGCTACCATCGCAGTGAAAAATGTAGCTACCTCGACTTCATACGGCGCTTGAGTTTGCACCACAATCGGCGAGAGGGTGACAGGAGATGTTTTGGGAATATGCCCATCTCGAATAAGTCCAATAGATCCTTCCCGGTCCCATTCCTCATCGGTTTCTATCACATTCACTCCCTCACCTCTATGATCTAGGAGAGGGTTATTACAGACATTTGGTGTATCTTTCCTTGCATGTATAGCCTTGATGTCGATCAATGTCTTAATCTTGTTCTTTAATATGCGACATTCTTCAATAGTAAGACCTTTCATGCCTGAGTGGTAGGCACAAGTTTTGTTGGGGTTAATCCACTAGGAAGGGTTCTTAATAGCAACAACAAGAATAGGGGTGACGTAACCAGCGGCCTTCAGTATCTCATACAGTTGGGCTATGGGTTCAGCAATTGAGATGTATTGTCTAGTAGCTCTGCGGTCAAAGTTTGGTCGTGGCTTTGGGTAGTTTTGGCAGGCGGGCGGAGATGAATGGTAATATGCAAGTTGAGTGTTATAAGCGTGGTAGGTGGTGGAAGGGTATTGGTATTTTTGAGGTGAGGGTTGATATATGGGTGGAGGTGTTTGGTATGTAAGAGGAGACTTAGGGACCAGGGCTACCATCACGGCACCCACTTCTTTCTTCTTTGAAATACCTCCTTAATGCAAGGCTTTGTTTGTGGCTTACAGTGCCTCAAAATTGGTCACCATCCCACTCTTGATTCCTTCTTCTATCCTTTGTCCTTACTTGATGATGTCTGAGAACTTTTGATTATCGATGACCATCAACCTTTCATAATATTGTGGATCTTGAGCTCTAACAAAGAACTTGTTCATTTGTTATTCTTCAAGTGCTAGCCTTACCTTGGCGGCATCTGATTTCCAACGAGTAGCATACTCGTGGAAGGTTTTTGTCAGCTTCTTTTTGAGGTTTTGAATATAGAAAATGTCTAGCGCGTTGCAACCACCTGGCCGGTTGTTTCGAGAGTTATAGCCTCGTTCCCCCATTTCCTGCTTCTATTGAGTTTTACAACTGTATTATGACTTACCGGGTTAGTTGGTTTGGGTCCGGAGAGGTTTTGGAGTGAATTGAGACACTTAGTCTCTTATTTGAAAGCTTAAGTTCGAAAAGTTGACCGGATGTTGACTTATGTGTAAACGACCTTGGATTTGAATTTTGATAGTTCCTTTAGCTGCGTTAGGTGATTTTGGACTTTAGAGCACATCCAAAATATGACCTGGAGGTCTGTGGTAGAACTAGGCTTGAATTGGCAAACGTTAGAATTTTCGCGATTTTGGTGGGCAATGGAAGTTTTGATATCGGGGTCAGATCGGATTTTCGGAAGTTGGAGTAGGTTCGTGGTGTCATTTTTGACGTGTGTGCAAAATTTGAGGTCATTCGGTAGTTTGATAGGTTTCGGCGCCGCTTGTGGAATTTGGAAGTTTAGAAGTTCTTACGCTTGAATCCGAGGGTAATTTGGTGTTTTGATGTTGTTTTGAGCGATCCGAAGGTGTGACTAGGTTCGTATGATGTTATGGGATGTGTCGGTATGTTTGGCTTAGGTCCCGGGGGCCTCGGGGGGATCCTGGGTGGTTAACGAAAGGTTTAGAACTTGGAAAATACAGTTGAAACTGTTGGTTCTGGTGTCATACGCACCTGCGGAGTGGGAGCCGCAGGAGAGACTGATGAGCCGCAGATGCGGCCGTGGAGGACCTGGGAAGGATTCGCAGGTACGAGGTAGTTTCCGCACCTGCGATGATCGCAGATGCGATCTAGAGGCGCAGAAGCGGTCCCAGGGATTTTAAGTGATTTCCGCAGAAGCGGAGCTTGGTCCGCAGATACGGTTCCACAGATGCGGCAAAGGGACCGCAGGTGCGGCTTCGCTAGGCAAAATGTATAAATAGAGGACTTCGTGATTTTTCCTCATTTCCACCATTTTCAACTCGGACTTTGGAGCTTTTGGGGTGATTATTGAAGGGGATTCAAGGATTTTCACTGAGGTAAGTCCCTTGAGACTAAGTACCCTTAGCTATGGTGTTTTTTCGTTGATTTCTCATCTAATTAGTGGGGTTTTAAAGTGAAAATTGGGGGTTAGGGCATGGGGATTTTGGAGAGTGTAATTTGGGGATTTGAGGGACCTAATGATGTCAGATTTTGATTAATTTCGTATGGTTAGACTCGTGAGTGAATGGGATTTCGGGTGTTTGTTTTGATGGATTTCAAGACGTGGGCCCTAGATCCGGGTTTGAGCCAGTTTCAGGATTTGATTCCAATTTAGTAGTTTTTCTTGTGGAATTGGTTCCTTTTGCATATATTGATTGTGTTGTATTACTTTTGGCTAGATGCGGGACGTTTGGAGGCCGATTCGAGAGGCAAAATCATTGCGGAGTAGGATTTTGCTCAGATTTTGCTAGATTCCTTTGGCATATCTTTCTTGAGTTGTATTTTGGATTTCAGACTATGATAAATTTTGTTATGGTCAGACAAGTTCTATTAGATGCTCATGACTTAGTGACACCCCGATGTTTGGGGCTTCCATTCAATATTTCTATAATGAGTTTAACTCGTATTTCTTTAATGAAAATCCTGTTATAAAACGGTTTTTGACAAATCATTTAATGAATTATTGAAGTATTGTGATAGTCGGCTGGCTTAGTACTATCGAAAGGCGCCATCACGACAGAGTTGAGTTTAGGGTCGTGACATGCGTTCTCGGTATTGAACCTGAATCTATCCAAGAAATCTGATGCCATACTTACCAAATGTGCCCACATCTTTGGGTTTTGACTAATATACCAAGACAATGCATCTCCTATAAGACTTCGCATGAACAATTTCATGTGAATTTTCTCATTCTTACCCACTCCTACAAGCTTATCGTAGTAGGTTCTTAGATGCATCTTTGGATCACAAGTGCCATCAAACATCTCAAACTTGGGAGGTTTGTAACTCTTCGACAATTCTTCATCTGGCTGAATACACAAATCTTTGTAGTTTAAACCTTCAACAACTTTCCCACCTTCAACACTCTGGACTATCCCTGTCAGTTTCTTGATCTCTTCTGCCATGTTTTGAATGAGCAGATCCTTCTCGATCAGCTCAAGTATGTATAGGGTTTGTTGTGGGGTATGTGGTAAGGTTGTCATGTATATTGGGTTGCCTTGATGAGTTCTTGGAACTTAGGTATATGGGTGATCATTGATTGAGGTTTGAGGGTTGGGAGTAGGTTGTGGTGTGTTTTGAGGAGTGTGATAAGTGGTGGTTTGTGGATATTGGGTCAGGTAATGGTAGTGTTGTTGAGGGGTTTTCACTGGTGGTGGGTTAAGATTTTGGGAGGTGCAGGATTNNNNGGGGGGGGGGGGGGGGGGGGGTTTCGAAGCTATGGGTGGTGGATTCTTATTTTTTGTATTTTGTGGTGGTGTTTGGTCTTGAGTGGTTGTGTTTTGCTGGTTGATGTCAGGAACATTTAGAGTAAGGGAAAGGCTTGCCAGATTTTGGNTTTGGACCTGCTCGAGCTCGACCCTGCAACTCCAGGACTTTTATAGCTCCAAATGTAAGACCAACTCATTTGTCATGGCATGCTTCTCCCATCTGAGATTTCAACATTCTCTATCATGGCAGCATTTTCTTTTCGAATACCATTTATCATCCATTTTCCCCTTGCCTTTGTCTTTACTTTTTAGGTTGCTAGGTGGAGGAGGAGGTGGAGGACCCTGGATCTAGTGTGGTATGCTGATGATGCCAGTATGCACGAACCAACTTTTGGGAATGGGAAGATTCAGAAAGAAACAAAAGGTAACCAAGTTAGTAAGATGAAGTAAAAGAGTGTTTGCTATATTTAGACATGTATCACATAAGGTTATGCAATAATTAGCCTCCTAACTTTGGGGACCTCGTTGGGCCTGAGGTAGGCCTAAGCGACACAAAACTTGGAGAAAATTCATGCCAACATTTTCGTCATTTCATTAGTGAGAAAATAATCCAAAATAATTTCTCACTAAATCGAAATAATAATTATAAAGTCACTAATGGCATTAAGACTTATTACATCGAAATCTAATCTAAGCTAGAAAGCAGTAAAGAATATTATCTCCTAATCTACTTGGTCTCTAAAGAACCTCCTCCATGCTTGGCTCTCTTAACCCCATCAATCATGTTTCCCAGATCGCGCATGTCCAGTAGTAAGTAAGACTTTGCCAGCCGCTCCTTCATCGTTGTCCATGCCTTGACAATCCCAAAGCCTCTTTTTCATCTTGCCTTCTAGCTCCATCAATTCTTGCTCCAAGTATTCTAACCTCTCTGTCGACTTGTTGGAAATCTCTTTCCATTCCTTTATCGCCTCCATGTTTATTTAATGTTGTTCCAGATGCTTAGCTTCCATTTCGAACACCCTTTTACATAGCCTCTCATACTTCACCTGTGCTTCAGACACCTCATCTATGATCCTATCTTTCAGTTTGACTCCGATTTTGACGTCCCCTAGCTATCTCGTCCTCTAACCATGAGAGATAGTAGTACATATGGCCGGCGTGATACATGTCTGGTTTAATAGTTTCCCCTTCCACAATGATTTTATAGTTCCACATGTGTTGCGCTTCGAACTTGAATGGGATGACATCCCCTTTGAAATTTTCCTTATATTGAACCATGTTGGTAACCCGAGGTATGACTTGTTTTCTTCCAGCTTGCCTTATTAGACTTATAGGAGCATAAGGGTAGATGCCTCGCAACCCAATCAATACTAAATGAGTAGTTCCTTTGGATCTGATAGTGAACTCACTACTAGGAAACCATTCAAACATCTAATGCACTTGCTCATCTGTTAGATTGCTGAAGAAACGCACCCATCCTACAGCATTTCCGAGCTTTGCAAACCTATCTGGAATGAACGTCACTTTCTTTGGGTGATGATGGCTATGTAGTCATTCAGTGGCCTTCGCAGAAGCTGCTGGCGATACTCACCCCTCTGAAAGTGTTCTAGCAGCCAAACTTGTTGTCTTATATCTATGTTTTGAAAAATGGTGAAAGATATTCTTATATGGTTTTTACTTGAACATGACTTAAACAAACTAATTTGACTTGAATTACCGGAACTTGGGAATCATGACTATTTTTACTTTCTGAAATTATTGAAAATGAACTAAACTGTGTAGCTCATCACTATCTTCTGTTCCTTATTTATTACTGTTACTTACTGAGTTGGTGTACTCACGTTTCTCCCTGCGTCTCGTGGGCAGATCCAGGAGTAGTTGATCGGGGAGGTTATTGATAGTCCTCGCAGCAGTTTGGAGATAGCGAAGTAGCTGCCTGGCGTTCGTAACCTTGCTTTTCTTCTTCCCGGTCTTTCTTGAGTTGTATTTTGGATTTCAGGCTACTTGTTATGGTTAGACCAGTTCTATTAGATGCTCATGACTTAGTGAGACCCCGATGTTTGGGGCTTCCGTTCAATATTTCTATATTGAGTTTAACTCGTATTTCTTTTATGAAAATCCTGTTATAAAAAGGATTTGGCTTATCATTTAATGAATTATGAAGTATTGTGATAGTCGGCTGTCCTAGTGCCATCGATAGGCGTCATCACGGTAGAGTTGAGCTAGGGTCATGACAAGTTGGTATCAGAGCCTAGGTTACATAGGTCTCACGAGTCATGAGCAGGTTTAGTAGAGTCTTGCGGATCGGTACGAAGATGTCTGTACTTATCTTCGAGAGGCTGTAGAACCCATAGGAAACATCACATTCTTGAACTCTTATCGTGCGAACCTGTTGATTCTGGTAACTAAATTGTGTTATTCTATTCTCTAACAGATGGTGAGGACACGCGCTACTGGTCAGGACGGACATCCACCAGTACCACCAGTTAAAGCCGCGAGAGGCCGAGGTCGCGATAAAGGCCGTGGTAGGGGCAGAGATGTAGCCTGCACAGTAGCTAGGGCAGCACCTGCAAATCCACCAATTGCCACAGTTCAAGATCAGGTCCCAGTTGTGGAAGCACCAGCGGGACCAGCTCAGTCACCAGCTGTGCCCTTTGTGATTCCAGGTCTTCAGGAGACCTTAGCTCAGATTTCGACCGTGTGCACCAGTCTTGCTCAGGTGTTCTCTGTTTCTACTACAGCAGCCACTTCCCAGGCCGAGGGAGGCTCTCAGACTCCCACCGCCCGCACACCCGAGCAGGTTGTTCAGGGACTTCACACACCGCGGGCACCACTAGCCTAGCCAGTTGCACCTGCTCAGGACTATGTGGTTCCAGTCATACCTGATGATGAGCAGCGTAGATTGGAGAGGTTTGGGAGACTTCATCCTCCGACTTTCAGCGGTGCAGAGGGCGAGGATGCCCAGGGTTTCTTGGATAAGTGTTAGAGGATTCTCTGTACAACAGGTATTTTGGAGACCGGTGGGGTCTCGTTCACTACCTTTCAGTTCTCGTGAGCTGCCTTCACTTGGTGGGAGGCTTATGAAAGGCGTAGGCCTGTTGGTGCAGCACCCCTTACCTGGCAGCAGTTCTTTGTTCTCTTCCTGGAGAAGTATGTGCTGCAGTCCCGCAGAGAGGAGCTGTGCAGACAGTTTGAGCAGTTGCGTCAGGATGATATGATGGTGATGCAGCACGAGATGAGATTTTATGAGTTGGCTCGTCATGCTATTTGGTTGGTTCCAACAGATAGGGAGAGGATCATGAGGTTCGCTGATGGCCTTATATATCAGTTGCGGATTCTTATGACCAGGGAGAGGGTGTCTGGTGCTTCTTTTGAGGAGGTGGTTGACATTGCTCGGGATATAGAGTCGATCCGCCACCAGGAGCGAGTTGAGAGGGAGGCAAAGAGGCCTTGGGGATCTAGTAGTTTTGGTGGTGTTCCTTTTGGAGGTCAGTTTCACCACGGCAAGAGCTGTCCCTTCAGGCATGCTCGGATGGCTCGTCCAGCCTACCGTGGTGCATCATCTGGCCATGGTTCTCATCAGAGCCACTTATCACTCAATGCCCTCCGAGTCCAGAGTTCGTCCCGTGCTCTATTGGTTCAGGTCTCCTCTATGCCAAGTCCTTCTACCAGTTATCCCGGTGCTCGGGACTCCCTTCACTCCCCGTCACCATTACCAGGGAGTTGTTTTGAGTGTGGGGAGTTTGGGCATGTGTGAAGGCAGTGTCCTCGCCGTCATAAAGGTTCAGCACAGTAGAGGAGTCAGGCGGCATCTTCAGCTCCAATTACTTCACCGCCCGCCCAGCCAGCTCGGTGTAGAGCTCAGTCAGCTAGAGGTCGCCCTAGAGGGGGAGGCCGATCAGGCGACGGTCAGGCCCATTTCTATGCACTTCCTGCCAGACCCGATGCTATTGTTTCAGATGTTGTGATCACGGGTGTTATCTCAGTTTGCCACAGGGATGCCTCTGTATTATTTGATCCTGGTTCCATTTTTTCACATGTGTCATCGTACTTTGCTCATTATTTGGATACGCCCTGCGAGTCTCTTGTTACATCTGTTCATGTATCTATGCCAGTGGGCGATACTATTATTGGGGACCGCGTATATCGGTCGTGTGTATTGACTATTGGGGATTAGAGACTAGAGTTAATCTATTGCTGCTTTGTATGGTTGATTTTGATGTGATATTGGGCAGGGATTGGTTATCTCCGTGTCATGCTATTCTGGACAGTCACGCTAAGACGGTGATGTTGGCTATGTCAGGTTTGCCACGGATTGAGTGGCGAGATTCATTGGAGTATGTTCCCAGTAGAGTGATCTCATTCTTGAAGGCCCGACAGATGGTTGGGAAGGGTTGAATTTCTTATTTAGCCTTTGCGAGGGATGTCAGTGCAGCGGCTCCTTCTATTGATTCAGTTCTGGCGGTGAGAGATTTTCTGGATGTGTTTCCTGCAGACTTGCCGGGCATGCCGCCGGACAGGTATATTGACTTTGGTATTGATTTGGTGCCGGGCACTCAGCCTATTTCTATTCCACCATATCGTATAGTACTAAAGGAGTTAAAAGAATTGAAGGAGCAGCTTTAAGAACACCTTGATAAGGGGTTTATTCGGCCCAGTGTGTCAGTTTAGGGTGCAGCAGTTCTATTTGTAAAGAAGAAGGATGGCACATAGAGAATGTGTATTGATTACAGACAATTGAACAAAGTCACAATCAAGAACAAGTATCATTTGCCTTGTATTGATGATTTATTTGACCAGCTTCAGGGAGCGAGGATGTTCTCCAAGATGGACTTAAGGTCAGGGTATCATCAGTTGAAGATTAGGGACTCGGATATTGTTAAGAGAGCTTTCAAGACCCAATATGGTCATTATGAGTTCCTTGTGATGTCTTTTGAGCTGACTAATGCCCCAGCAATGTTCATGCATTTAATGAACAACGTGTTTCGGCCTTATCTCGACTAATTTGTTATCGTATTCATTGATGATATTCTGGTGTACTCGCGTAGCCAGGAGGAGCACACCGAGCATTTGAGAGTTGTATTGCAGCAGCTGAGGGAGGAGAAGCTTTATGCCATGTTCTCCAAGTGTGAGTTTTGGCTTAGTTCAGTAGCGTTCTTGGGACACGTGGTGTCCAGTGAGGGTATTCAGGTTGATCCGAAGAAGATAGAGGCGGTTCAGAGTTGGCCTAGGCCATCCTCAGCCACACAGATTCGGAGCTGTCTTGGTTTGGCTGGTTACTACCGTCGGTTCGTTCAGGGTTTCTCGTCTATTGCATCTCCCTTGACCAAATTGACCCAAAATTGCGCTCCTTTCAGGTGGTCGGATGAGTATGAGGCGCGCTTTCAGAAGCTCAAGACTGCCTTGACCATAACTCTAGTGTTAGTTCTGCCATCAGCTTCTAGTTCTTATACCGTATATTGTGATGCTTCTCGGGTCGGCATTAGGTGTGTTTTGATGCAGGAGGGTAGAGTGATTGCTTATGCTTCACGCCAATTGAAGCACTATGAGAAGAACTACCCTGTTAATGATTTGGAGTTGGCTTCCATTGTTCATGCGTTGAAGATTTGGAGGCATTATCTCTATGGTGTGTCTTGTGAGACACCATAGACATCATCGTAGCCTCCACCACTTGTTCAAGTAGAAGGATCTCAATTTGAGGCAGCGGAGATGGTTGGAGCTGCTAAAGGACTATGATATCACCATTTTGTACCATCCGGGAAAGGCCAATGTGATGGCCGATGCCTTGAGTAGAAAGGCAGTGAGTATGGGTAGTCTTGCATTCCTTTTTGTTGTTGAGACACCCCTTGCAATTGATGTTCAGGCCTTGGCCAATCGATTTGTGAGTTTGGATATTTCGGAGCCAAGTCGGGTCCTAGCTTGTGTTGTTTCTCGGTCTTCCTTGTTTGATCGTATCAAAGAGCGCCAGTATGATGATCCTCATTTGCTTGTCCTCAAGGACAAGGTTCTGCATGATGATGCCAGAGATGTGATAATTGGTGATGATAGGGTATTGAGGATGCATGGTCGGATATGTGTGCCTAATGTAGATGGGCTTCAGGAGTTGATTCTAGAAGAGGCCCACAGCTCGCTGTACTCCATCCATCCGAGTGCCGCGAAGATGTACCAAGATTTGAGACAGCACTACTGGTGGAGGAGAATGAAGAAAGATATAGTTGGGTTTGTAGCCCGGTGTTTCAACTGTCAGCAGGTGAAATATGAGAACCAGAGACCGGGTGGCTTGCTTGAGACGATGGAGATTCTAGATTGGAAGTGGGAGCAGATCACCATGGATTTTGTAGTTGGACTCCCACAGACGTCAAAGAAGTTTGATGCTATTTGGGTGGTTGTGGATCGGCTGACCAAGTCTGCGCACTTCATTCCTGTGAGCACTACTTATTCTTCAGAGCGGTTGGCTGAGATTTATATCTGAGAGATTGTTCGCCTTCATGGAGTGCCAGTTTCTATAATTTCAGACAGAGGCACGCAGTTTACATCGTAGTTTTGGAGAGCCATGAAGCAAGAGTTGGGCACTCAGGTTGAGCATTTCATCCTCAGACGGACGGACAGTTCGAGTGCACTATTCAGATATTGGAGGACATGTTATGTGCGTGTGTCATTGATTTTGGTGGTTCATGGGACCAGTTTCTGCCGCTCGCGGACTTTTATTACAACAACAGTTATCAATCGAGTATTCAGATGGCTCCGTATGAGGCTTTATATGAGAGGTGGTGTAGATCTCCAGTGGGTTGGTTTAAGCTAGGTGAAGCTAGGCTTTTGGGTACAAACTTGGTTCAGGATGCATTAGACAAGGTAAAGTTGATTCAGGAGCGGCTTCGTACGGCGCAGTCGAGACAAAAGAGTTATGCTGACAGAAAGGTTCGTGATAAGTCCTACATGGTTGTGGAGAAGGTCTTGTTGAAAGTTTCACCCATGAAGGGTGTTATGAGATTTGGAAAGAAGGGCAAGTTGAGTTCTTTGTTTATTGAGCCTTTTGAGGTACATCCGAGGACTGGGGAGGTGGCATATGAGCTTGCCTTACCACCTAGCTTGTCAGGTGTGCATCCAGTATTTCATGTTTCTATGCTCCGGAAGTATATCAGCGATCCATCACATGTCTTGGATTTCATCACGGTTCAGTTAGATGGTGATTTGACTTATGATGTGGAGCCGGTGGCTATTTTGGTGCGGCAGGTCCGAAAGTTGAGATAAAAGGATATAGCTTCAGTGAAACTGCAGTGGAGAGGTCGGCCCAAGGAGGAGGCTACTTGGTAGACCGAGCGGGAGATGCGGAGCAGATATCCACACCTATATGAGGCTCCATGTATGTTTCTAGACCCGTTCGAGGACGAACCTTTGTTTAAGAGAGGGAGGATAGAACGATCCGGCTGGACGTTTCGAGAGTTATAGCCATGTTCCCTCATTTCCGCTTCTCTTGTGTTTTACAGCTGTATTAGGACTTACCGGGTTAGTTGATTTGGGTCCAGAGAGGTTTTTGAGTGAATTGAGACACTTAGTCTCTTATTTGAAAGCTTAAGTTGGAATAGTTGACTTGATGTTGACTTACGTGTAAACAACCTCGGATTTGAATTTTGATGGTTCCGATAGCTCTATTAGATTATTTTGGACTTAGGAGCGTGTCCGGAATGTGATTTGGAGCTCTATGGTAGAACTAGGCTTGAATTGGCGAAAGTTAGATTTTTTGTGATTTTGGTCAGCAATGGAAATTTTGATATCGGGGTCAAAATGGATTTTTGAAAGTTGGAGTAGGTTCGTGGTGTCATTTGTGACGTGTATGCAAAAGTTGAGGCCATTCCGACGTAGTTTGATAGGTTTCAGCGTCGCTTGCGGAATTTGGAAGTTTAGAAGTTCTTAGGCTTGATTTAGAGGGTAATTTCGTGTTTTGATGTTGTTTTGAGTGATCCAAAGGTTTGACTTAGTTCGTATGATGTTATGGGACATCTCGGTATGTTTGGCTGAGGTCCCGAGGGCCTGAGGGTGATTCCGGGTGGTTAACGGAAGGTTTAGAACTTGGAAAATGCAGCTGAAGCTGCTGGTTCTGGTGTCATCCGCACTTGCGGAGTGGGAGCCACAGGTGCGAGCCCGCAAGAGCGACTGAGGAGCCGCAGATGCGGCCATGGAGGACCTGGGCATGATCCGCACGTGCGAGGTAGTTTCCGCACCTGCGATGATCGTAGATGCAGTCTAGAGGTGCAGAAGCGATCCCAGGGATTTTAAATGTTTTCCGCAGAAGCGGAGCTTGGTCCGCAGATGTGGTGAAGGGATCGCAGGTGCAGCTTCGGTTGGCAGAATGTATAAATAGAGGACTTTGTGATTTTTTGCTCATTTCCACCATTTTCAACTCGAACTTTGGAGCTTTTGAGGTGATTTTTGAAGGGGATTCAAGGATTTTCACTGAGGTAAGTCCCTTGAGCCTATGTACCCTTAGTTATGGTGTTTATCTGTTGATTTCTCATTTAATTAGTGGGGTTTAGAAGTTAAAATTTGGGGGTTAGGTCTTGGGATTTTGGAGAGTGTAATTTGGGGATTTGAGGGACCTAATGATGTCGGATTTTGATAAATTTCGTATGGTTAGACTCTGAGTGAATGGGCCTTCGGGTTTTTATGACTTTTGATGGATTTCGAGACGTGGGCCAGGGTGCCGGGTTTGAGCCAATTTCGGGATTTGAGTCCAATTTAGTAGTTTTTCTTGTGAAATTGTTCCTTTGGCATATATTGATTGTGTTGTATTACTTTTGGCTAGAATCGGGACGTTTGGAGGCCGATTCGAAAGGCAAAAGCATTGTGGAGTAGGATTTGCTTGGATTGAGGTAAGTAACAGTTGTAAATTTGGTCTTGAGAGTATGAAACCCCGGACATTGTGTCTTGTGACTATTTTGGAGGTGACGTACATGCTAGGTGACAGGCGTGTGGGCATGCACCGAGGGGATTGTGACTTGGTCCGCCCCGTATAGACTGTAAAGTTGAACATCATGCTGTTAGCTATGTGCTCTCTATGTGTTATGGAAATTTATTGTAAATCATGTTAGAAACCATATCTAGGCTATGTGTTGGCACTATTGAGTCCCACAGAGGTCGGGTTTTTGCTGAAGTGCCTGTTAAGTGCTAATTGTACTCAGTCCCAATTTTTACTCGTACATCATATCTCAGTCTCTGATATTCTATCTGATACTTCATGTTATTGCTGTCTGGGCTAATTTTTCCTGATTTCTGAGAGCCCGAGAGACTGGAGAGATTGATGACTGAGTGAGGCCGAGGGCCTGACTGTGAGGATATTTATGGGATCGGGCTGCACGCTGCAACATGTTTCATTGACTTACACCATGATTGGCTTGATATAGCGCTTGGGTTGAAGGAGCCCGTCTGGAGTCTTCATACCCTCAATGAGCGCATATACCTACTTAGTGCGAGTGCTGAGTGCCCAGTGCCGAGTGCTGAGTGATTGTGAGGAATGAGTGACTGGGAGGAATGAGTGAATGTGAGGTTGGAGTGATTGGAAGGACTAAGAGATGATTGCCTGAGAGGCAGTATATGATTACATTATTGATGCACACAGTTGCCTTATATCCATGTTTTGAAAACTGTTGAAAGATATTCTTATCTGGTTTTTACTTGAACTTGACTTAAACAAACTGATTTGACTTGAATTACCGAAATTTGGGAAGCATGACTATTTTCCCTTTCTGAAATTATTAAAAATAAACTAAAACTGTGTAGCTTGTCACTATCTTCAGTTCCTTATTTATTATTATTACTTACTGAGTTGGTGTACTCACGTTACTCCATGCGCCTCGTGTGCAGATCCAGGAATAGTTGATCAGGGAGGTTGTTGATAGTCCTTGCAGTAGTTTGGAGATAGCGAGGTAGCTGTCCGACGTTCGCAGCCTTGCTTTTCTTCTTCCCTATCTTTCTTGAGTTGTATTTTGGATTCCGGACTATGTTAAGTCTTGTTATGCTCAGACCAGTTCTATTATATGCTCATGACTTAGTGACACCCCGATGTTTGGGGCTTCCGTTCAGTATTTCTATATTGAGTTTAACTCGTATTTCTTTTATGAAAATCCTGTTATAAAAAGGTTTTTGGCTTATCATTTAATGAATTATTGAAGTATTGTGATAGTCAGCTGGCCTAGTACCATCGATCGACGCCATCCCGATAGAGTTGAGTTAGGGTCGTGACACGCGTTCTCTGTATTGAACCTGAATCTATCCATGAAATCTGATGCCATACTTACCCAATTTGCCCACTTCTTCGGGTTTTGACTGATATACCAAGACAATGCATCTCCTGTAAGACTTCCCATGAACAATTTCATGTGAATTTTCTCGTTCTTACCCACTCCTACAAGCTTGTCGTAGTAGGTTCTTAGATGCATCTTTGGATTACAAGTGCCACCAAACATCTCAAACCTGGGAGGTTTGTAACCTTTCGGCAGTTCTACATCTGGCTGGATACACAAATCTTTGTAGTTTAAACCTTCAACACCTTTCCCACCTTCAGCACTCTGGACTATCCCTGCCAGTTTCTTGATCTCTTCTGCCATGTTTCGAATAAGCAGATCTTTCTAAATTAGCTTAGGTATGCATAGGGTTTTTGTAGGGTATGTGGTAAGGTTTTCACGTATATTGGGTTGCCTTGATGAGTTCATGGAACTTGGGTATATGGGTTATCGTTGATTGAGGTTTGAGGGTCGGGAGTAGGTTGTGGTATGTTTTGAGGAGTGTGATAAGTGGTGGTTTTCGTATATTGGGTCGGTGATGGTGGTGTTGTTGAGGGGTTTGTACTGGTGGTGGGTTAAGATTTTGGGGAGGTGCGGGATTGTGATACTGATGTGGTGCGGGGGATTCGGAGCTATAGGTGGTGGATTCTGATTTTTTGTGTTTTGTGGTGGTGTTTGGTTTTGAGTGGTTGTGTTTTGCTGGTTGATGTCGGGAATATTTAGAGTAAGGGAAAGGCTTGCGAGATTTTGGACCTGCTCGAGCTCACCCTGCAGCTCCAGGATTTTATGCTCCAAACGTAAGACCAACTCATTTTGTCCTGGCGTGCTTCTCCCATTTGAGATTTAACATTCTCCATCATGGTAGCACTGTCTTTTCGAATACCACTTAAATCATCCATCTTCCCGTTGCCTTTGTCTTTACTTTTCGGGTCGCTAGGTGGAGGAGGAGGGGAAGGACCTCTGGATGTGGTGTGGTATGCTGATGATGCCAGTATGCACAAACCAACCTTTAGTAATGGGAATAATCAGAAAGAAACAAAAGGTAACCAAGTCATTAAGACGAAGTAAAAGAGTGTTTGCCATATTTAGACATGTATCACATAAGGTTATGCAATAATTGGCCTCCTAACTTTGGGGACCTCGTTGTTCCTGAGGTAGGCCTAAGTGACCCAAAATTTGGAGAAAATTCATGCCAACATTTGCTTCATTTCAGTAGTGCAAAAATAATCCAAAATAATCTTTCATTAAATCGAAGTAATAATTATAAAGTCACTAATGACATTAAGCCTTATAACATCGAATATCTAATCTAAGCTATAAAGTAGTAAAGAATATTATCTCCTAATCTACTTGGTCCCTCAAGGACCTCCTCCATGCTTGACTCTCTTGACCCCATCAATCATGTTTCCAAGGTCGCGCATGTCCAGTATGCCAGCCGCCCTCCTTCATCATTGTCCATGCCTTGACAATCCCAAAGCCTCTTTTTCATCTTGCCTTCTAGCTCCATCAATTCTTGCTCCAAGTATTCTAACCTCTCTGTCGACTTATTGGAAATCTCCTTCCATTCCCTTATCGCCTCCATGTTTATTTAATGTTGTTCCAGATGCTTAGCTTCCATTTCGAACACCCTTTTACGTAGCCTCTCATACTTCACCTGTGCTTCAGCCACCTCATCTATGATCCTATCTTTTAGTTTGACTCCGATTTTGACATCCCCTAGCTATGTCGTCCTCGAACCATGAGAGATAGTAGTATATATGGCCATCGTGATACATGTCTGGTTCAATAGTTCTCCTTCCACGATGATCTTTTGGTTCCACATGTGTTGCGCTTCGAACTTGAATGGGATGACATCCCCTTTGAAATATTCCTTATACTAAACTATGTTGGAAACCCGAGGTATGACTTGTTTTCTTCCAGCTTGCCTCATTACACTTATAGGAGCATAAGGATAGATGCCTCGCAAACCAATCGATACTAAATGAGTAGTTCCTTTGGATCTGATAATGAACTCACTACTAGGAAACCATTCAAACTTCTAATGCACTTGCTCATTTTTCAGATTGCTGAAGAATCGCACCCATCCTACACCATTTCCGGGCTTTGCGAACCTGTTTGGAATAAACGTTATTTTCTTTGGGTGATGATTGGCTATGTAGTCATTCAGTGGCCTTCGCAGAAGCTCCTGGCGATACTCACCCCTCTGAAAGTGTTCTAGCAGCCAAACTTGTAGCAATATATTAGAACCCTCAAAGTGTCCAGACCCATACTTGCACCGATCCAGAGCACATTACATCTCAGCTAAGATCATTGGGATAATAGTATACATCTGTCCTTCGATACCATCCATTATGGTCCTGACGACCATCGCTAAGCGAGTATGAATTCTTCCCCTTGCATCGGAAAGATCAACAATTCCAAGAAGCAGACAATGAAAACATAAACCCGGCGATGCACCCATACCACAAAGGTAATGGCTAGCTCTTCATGATAAAGGCTATATGATATTCTATGCCCATAACGCTCGTAGAGAAAATCAAAACGGATGTATGATTTCTTTAGATAGATCAGTTCATCATTCTTCTTATAACCTAACATTTTTAGAAAACCGCATGAAGTGGGATTTTCTAGCACCAATAATCTTGGACAATCCCATGGTGACTTAGCGAAACCCCCTATTTCTTCCAGGAGAGGAGTCGTTTCTATATTGTCAAATCGAAAGACAGCTCTTCTCGTCCCAGAACATGGTAGCATCCTCGTTCAATTCTCTATTTGGTCGAATGTTCAACAAAGATGGCAGGTCACCAAGTACTCTCCTCACATGGTTTCTATCACAGGGTGCAAGGTCTTTCCACCAGTCAACTAGCAAAGGTGGGATATTCTAGACCATACCGAACCTAGGGATTTCGTGCTTCATTTTCTGCAAACAAATAAAGGTTAGCCTTTTCCCCCTCCAAATTCGACTACTTATGCAACAATGATGAATATGTTGGCACGTTTTCTCCAAGTAATGCACATAATATGATGGTGCCCTTTGGGATTAAGGAAATCCCATCGGACTTTGCACAAGATTTATCTAAGCGGGTTGTTATATCAATGACACCTTAATCCATACTAGGTTTAGCATGATGCATGTACATTTCAAATCGGAGTGTGGTTCCTAGAAAGGTCTAGACTGGTACTCTCAAGTGGACAACTCGAGAGGGAAAGGCACGGAACCGTCGACTACACTACTGATCGACTAGTCTACAGCAAATAAGCCTTTCTAGTTTAAAAAGGGTGATTTTAGGAAAGCGCGGACACTCATCAATTGTCGCTATGTTGATAATAAGCATGATCGGAGTATGATGTGGAGCATGCTTTATGCTGAAATAGTAATACGTTGCCAAGTATTTGCATGATAAAAGTGCATAAAAAACAGTAAATAATATGGTAAGATGAATAGGAGGAGGAAAAGAAGAGAAAAGAAAAGAAAGACAAAAGACAGAAGTCAGTTTAACTCATGAAAAAATGTGCGAGAACGTAATAATGCTAATAGGGATAGAAGAGTCATGATACAACAGTCTTAGACAAGATGAAAGAAACAGGGAGAAGACGTACATGTCATAGCAATAAAGGGAAACAGGGAGGGGATGTTCATGTCATAGCAATTTAGGGAAATAAAGGAAAATAAGGGAAGGGATGTGCATGTCATAGCAATTTAAATAGATAAAGGAAAATAAGGGAGGGGATGTTCATGTCATAGCAATTTAGGAAAATAAAGAAAAATAAGGGAAAGGATGTGCATGTCATAGCAATTTAAACAGATAAAGGAAAATAAGGGAGGGGATGTGCATTTCATAGCAATTTAGACAAATATAGAAAAAATAAGGGAAATAATCCACATAAGTTAATTTCGTTATGGTATGAGCCTACGTATCCCCAGCAGAGTCGCCATGCTGTCGTGCCCCATTTTCTCACGAAAGCGGGTTTCGACGTGTGACAACTCTTTTTAAATGGGTATTAAAAGAAAAGAGTTTCCACATAACGATTTTAAGGTGCGTTAGGGCACCTATTTGCAAAAATCTCTGTTTGACTAGTCTACGTCACCAAAGATCGGGTAAGGGCTAAAATTACTTCGAAGAGAAGGTGTTAGGCATTCTTTGAGGTCCACAACGGTGGGTCCCGACCAAATTTTATGCTATGTGGATTATAAAATTAAGCTAGGTGAGGAAAGATGTGGAAGTTGAAAGTTCTATTATAACATAAACTAGTGTAGAGAAAAATAACATAAGAACTAAACTATAAATAATCAAGTCATAAAGATTACAAGGGGTACAACTATGTTGGTCTATATTTAATGACTAAGTGTGAGCAGTAAGCATATAAAGGGGAGGGGGGGAGGGTGGGTCCTAAGTTTTTTAGCCTAAAGGATCACCCCGTGCAACTTGAATAATACTTCGCAACTCCCTTAGGGTAGGGGTTTCTCATATTATTTAGCGGGCATAGACTATCATCTCCTTCTACCCAATTACTATGTTAAAGTTGTTACTTAAAGATGCTCTAATTCAATTCTAGGTCGCATCCTATGCGTGCACTACACATCCCATGCCTATGGTCCAGGAGGCTTTGGACCTACTATTTAGCTAGTTCTAGACTTTACATAGGTTGCTCAAAATGATAAAACAAACCACACATTCAAAACAAATAGGACTGCACATAATAGCAACGAGTGGCTCATGTTAGCCTCCACACGTAACAACAAAGGCACACAAACAGATTTCCGGTTCCGCAGTAAACAACTTTAGGACTAAGACGTATTTGAGTCGTTAAGTCCTATAGGCATGGTTTCTATGTGATTCTAATTTCTAGTATTATGCAGGGAGTGCTATAGCTTTTAGACTAACGCATAGGCAGATTACATGCATTGTAAGTCCTATAGGCATGATCTCTAAATGTTGGCTCAATGAGGCGATGAAACGATCCCAGAATTCTGAAATACTAGTGCTGATTTTTTTAGACATGTGTCTTAGGCAGGTGACAATATCCTGTAGGTAGGATTTCTAATATTTGATAACTGAAATTATAACTTTATACCTATAGGCATGGCATCTAAGTGAGGCAGTATAGTGAAAGTGACGAAGTAACAAAGTAATTGATTAGTTGAGTAAAATCCTATAGTGATGATATCTAGATGGGCGGTACGCTGATTAGTCAGAGTCCTATAGGCATGGTATCTAGATTAACAAAGCATATGTTATTACATCCTATAGGCATATTGTCTAGATGCACAGTAGTAACATAGAAACGAGTATGGAAAATACTTGGACTAATGTATTTGAACAATGTAAAAGTGAGGTGTGCATGATTCTTATAGGCATGATTCTTATTAGTGTGTAACACACTAAACGAAATAACAAATAAGGCATGATATAACACATAGACCATATAGGCATGTTTCCTATCCTTTTATGTAAGAATTAAAATACCCCAGACCCCCTTTCATTAATTTCCCATTGTTCATTATTAAAAATTATTATAGGCCCAAATGAAATAGTACAAACCCAAATCTGACTAGTTACAGAATGAAACAACTACAATCCCAATAGAACAAATGCAGGCCCAATACAGAACAACCAGGGATGTCCTAGGCCTTCAATTATCTTAATCTTTTCACAACAACAACACCATACACTTGCTTACCATAGCAACCTGAGTTCCATCCTCAAACCCAACATGTATGGCCTAACACTAGGCTTAACGAATAACTTACTTACCCAAACACATGCCAAATTTAGCCATACAGGTGACAAAATACACATAGAATTAATTAAACAACTTAAACACTTAGTTCTTAAAGCTATAGCTAACAACAGTTCTAGCTAAGACATATAAACAGGATCAGACTGAATTGAAAGGCACACAAGTCACTTATAAGGCAAGTTTTATGCTTGTAATTCTAGAAACTAAGTTTAAGAGTGGCACGATTGACCACCATAGGATAGTAAACCATTCCAAAGAGTTTAAAAAAGAAGCATGATTCAGAATTAACCTAGAGAACCTTAGATGAATGTTTAGCAAAATCAGACAAGAAAGAAGCAAAGCACAACCATCATATGAAAGTGTAGGAAATGATAGCAAAAATTTCAATAATAACATTGTTTCAACATTCTTTGTAAGCGGATACACGGGTTGACTTGAGTCGTGCTAGGCATTGTCCTAAGAAACTATTTCAGCAGTATGAACTCCCTAGGATTAAACAAGTCTACCTCTATTTATTTAGAGGTTACAGGAATAAAAAAAGTTAAATTACAAACCCAGCTATTTGAAAGAGGGGAACAAGAGAAATAAAACTACCAAAAGAAAGTTAACAAAAGGGAAGCTGGTGAATAATGAAATTAGAAGAAAAGAAGAAGAAGGAATTCTTTTTCTTGCTAATGATTATTTTCTTGTCTAGCTGAGAGCCTATTTATAGGCACATGTGCATGGATCTATATGCTGAAAGGAAAGAATGTGCAAATACAATTGCCACTTTTCAAAAGCTTCTTGCCATTTATCTCACAGTTTCTAGAAGGGTTGCCACATGGTTTTGTGTAAGAAATTTGTCGACAATGGGCCTTAAACTATTTCCACAGTCCCCCGCTATTTTAAAGACCTTCAAAAATAAACTTGCTGATTTGGATGGTCCAAATGTAATAGGTTTGGTGTCTTTTGGACAACCAAACTTAGACAAATAAAATATAACTCACAGAATTTTTGGTGAAATATAATATTTCTATGAACCAATGATTCTTATTGTAAATCAGAGATTTTATCAATCACATTTCAACCCTCACAATTTTGATGTTCAACGCGGCTTTACGCCACTAGGCCATGCGCATGCCTAGTTTTTCACGAGAGCTCTAGAGACTAGGCCAAAATCTCATAGGAGCGGTCCTACTCCACTCTCATATAGGTGAATTCATCAAGTGTATACTGCTTTTAAATACACTATCCATATGGAATATGAATTCATTAAGAGTTATAGCTAAGCCTCTCAATTAGTAGCAGTCATGCACTCTCTTTTAGTGCTTCAGTGTCAATATTGACTTGTTATTACCCATACGAACCTACTTCATGGGATCTCCAATCACATAGGTTGGGTTACCATCTCTATTGACAACATGTCGGCCTTAACCCCATCTCTTTTGAGGTTTGAAGAATTAATTTTCTTCCCACATGTTTAGTCAGAGGATCGACCAAATTTATCTTTGACTTTACTAGTCAATGGAAATTATTCCATCTCTCAACAACTATTTTATGACATCATGTCTCTATTTCATATGTCTAGTTTTACAATTATAAGATTTATTCTTTGCAATAGCTATTGCCACTTGACAATCACAATGCATAGACACAGGAGGCAATACATACTTTATTAAAGGAATATTAGCTAAGAAGTTTTTTAGCCACCCAGCCACAGACCAACTAACTCCAGAGCTACAAACTCTGATTCCATAGTCGATCTAACAATGATCGTCTGTTTAGCTGATTTCCACAATATTGCACCACTACCAAGGGTGAATATATAACCACTTATGGATTTTGTCTCATCTGAATTAGAGATCTGGTTTACATCATTGTACCCTTCTAAAGTAGAAGGAAATCCACTATAAAGGATACCATAATTCATGGTTCCTCTCAAATATTTCATTAGTCTATCTAATGTACACCAATGCTCTCTCTTGGGATTATGAGTATATCTACTTAGTCTACACACAACATAGGCTATATCAGGCCTTGTAAAATTTATTACATGCATCAAACTCCCAATAATCTGAGCATATTTAGATGGAGCAACTGGATCACCATTATTTATTATCAACTGAGAGTTAGCATCAAAAGGAGTACTCACTTGTGTGACATTAAAATAATCAAACATCTTAAGAAGTCTCCCAACATAATGTTATTGTGACAACATTATGCCATCTTCACTCCTTATAACTTTAACTCCCAATATCATATTTACTTCACCCAGATCTTTCGTATCAAAATTAGAGGACAAAAATAATTTAGTATTTTGTACAATATTTAAACTTGTACCAAATATAAGCATGTCATCAATATACAGACATATTATCATATAATCATTGTCTAACACTTTAGTATAAATACATTTATCCACCTCCACTGAAGAAAAACTATCTCTCAGTAAGACTTGTTCAAATTTCTCATACCACTGCTTAGGAGCTTGTTTAAGGCCATAAAGAGACTAAATTAATTTACAAACTTTATTTTCTTGTCCAGGAATGATATAGTCTTCAGGTTGAACCATATAATTTCTTCTTCCAAATCACCATTTAAAAAAGCTGTTTTGACATCCATTTGATGGCTAAAAAGCATATGGATTGAAGCTAAGGCAGTTAAAACTCGAATAGAAGAAATTCTAGTCTTTGGTGCAAATGTATCAAAATAATCTATATTTAGTTTTTGAGAAAATCTTTTTCCTACTAACCGAGCTTTATATTTATCACGACCCAAAACCCCTTAAAGGTCGTGATGGCGCCTAACACCTCTGTCAGGAAAGCTAACAATAATTTATTAACTTAATTTCCCATTTTAGTATTTTTGAAATCATAATTTTCTTCAATTAAATAGTAAGAGATAAACTTTACAGAGTAAATGACAATGCTTTCACCACTATAATATTGAACAACTCATAAGTACCCCAAAAACCCGGTTTCACAAGTGCATGAGCATAAACTAAGAAGTAAAATAAAATACAACATATGTCCAGAATACAAATTAGATAGGGAAGATATAAATAACTCTGAAGGAGACTTTGATGGCTGCGAATCGTAACATGAAATGCAGCTGACGGTAAGTCCCCGCAACATCCGTGCCTCCGCACCCGTAGGACCACCAGACATATATGTACCTGCACAAAAATGTGCAACAAGTGTAGTATGAGTACGTAAATCAACGTGTACCCAATAAGTATCTAGCCTAACTCTAGAGTAGTAGTGATGAGGGATCGACATCGAAACTTACTAGTGGTCCAATACTATCAGGTACAGTAATGATAAGCAGATATGAGGCAGAACAAATAAACGAAATAAATGAGAATAGATATGTGGTGCAATCCTCTTTGCAGTAAACTCAAGCTCTCCATTAGCAATTTCCTCCTTAGGGGAGCATATATATAGATATAGTGGATCTCATCAAATAGGTTGTCATTATTCGAATCAGGAAAACACATAGATACACTGGCTTCTTGCAAAATATTACGCACGATTCCATGAGGATATTTTATAGAAATACCGAGGCGTACGGCCTGATGCAACATAAATATTTAAAATGTGCACTGTCGAGGGTCGAACGGCAGGAATCATAGATGCATCTATTAAACTCCCGAGGCGAATGGCCCGTTACCATGAGAGTGTGGTACATAAATCCTGCCGAGGCGAACGGCCGATCCCATTAGAATAAGAAGCTTTAACGGGTACTTGACCCCACTCACGAATAAACGTGTGAGTTATAATTTCTTTAACGAAAACTCTTCAATGAAACTTATATATATCGCGGAAAACATTTCGCAAGAGGAGTACAATTATTTCGTGACTAATCATAAAACTCGTGAAGTATCTATAATAGCAAGTCTAGTCTCAAGTTGTCAAATATAGGAATTTAATAGGCAAGAGACTGCTCATATAGTACAGCTATAGCATGATATGAGCCTAAGTCTACCCGGACAATAACATGAATGTAGCTACGTATGGACTCTCGTCCCCTCGTGGGTACGTAGCCCCCACAACAAGTAGCACACTTCAATAACAACACCTAGGGGTAATTTTCCTCTCACAGGATTAGACAAGAGACTTACCTTGCTCCGAATTTCAATAGCCGGCTCCCAAGCCTTTCAAACAACTTGACGATGCCCAACGCTCTAAAACTCACTTTTGCTTTATTAACATTCACAACCTATCCTCCTACGACATTAACATTGAGTAAAATGCTCATATTCCACGAACAAATTGATATCTACAATTACAATCCCAATTACAATCAAAATATGACTCAAAAATATTTATCAATATCCATTTATGGCTCACGAGTTAGATACAAGCCTCCAGCTCAAATCGTCTAATAGGTTCACTTACTAGCACATTCAACTCCACTCTTATAATTTAATACTCATTTGAAGTCATCAATGATACTACATTAATTCTCCAACACCGCCAAATTACTATTCATCGTCTTCCTTAACCAACATTTCCAAAACATTCAATTTGGTGATTACGTAGTTGAACACTTCCAACTAAGCTAAAAAATGATTCCATAGGTTCATTGCATCCTTTAATTTCATTTCTAAGAACACTATTTATCTTTCCCTCATTTTCTCACAAACACTATTCATCCCATGAACTAGGGTTTATGAAATCAAGTATCCAACCATAACAACTTGAAACAAATATTAGAATTACTATCACCGACTCATAAGAAATGAGCTTGAAGCATTAGTATTACCTTCTTGAAGCTTTTTCTTAAAAATACAATGATTGGAAAATTTGGTGTTCTTGAACAGCTTCAAAAGATTTCTAAGGATTTCAAAGATTGAATGATGTTAATACTAGTGTTAATAGGATGTAATAAACTTAAAATATCCATAAAAACTCACCTTGTACTCTTAATTAGTACCCAAGGTCGAATCCACCACGAAAGAACCAACCAATCCTTAACTCGAGAATGGCTGCTGCCCGTGATGCCTTATATAAGCACAGGTGCTTCAGCGAGATGTACCTTGCGTTGTGCAGGTTTGTAACAACCCGACCGGTTGTTTTGAGAATTAGAGCCCCGATCCCCTATTAACTACTTCCACCATATCTTTTTTTACTATTGTGACTTGTCGGGAGGTTTCATTATCGTTTTTGGAAGTGTTTTGGGACACTTAGTCCCTAAACAGAGGCTTAAGTTTTAGAATTTGGACCGTGGTCAGAACTTGAAGACGACTCCGCAATGGAATTCTGTTGATTCCGCTAGCTCCGTTAGGTGATTTTGGGCTTAGGGGCGTGTTCGGATTGTGTTTTGGAGGTCTGTAGCTCAATTAGGCTTGAAATGGCAAAAGTCGAATTTTTGGAGTTTTGGGCTGGTAGTGGAAATTTTGATATTGGGATCGGAATCCGATTCCGAAAGTTGGAGTAGGTCCTTAGTGTTGAATATGACTTTTGTGCAAAATTTGAGGTCATCCGGACATGATTTGGTTGGTTTCGGCATCGGTTGTGGAAATTTGAAGTTTTAACTTCATTAATTTCGGATTGGAGGGTGATTTGTGTTTTTAGCGTTGTTTGATGTGATTTGAGGGCTCGACTAAGCTCGTATTGTGCTTTAGGATTGGTTGGTGTCGCGCCTCTTTTTCCTCGCGGAGTCCGGGTTTCGACATCTTGGGACAACTCCTTTTCCTTTTGGGAATTGGGTATGAGATTTGAAGAGTTGCCACCTAACGGATTAAGGTGCGTTAGGGCACCTAGAGCAAATAACTCATGAACTAGTATACATCACCAGAGATTGGGTAAGGGCTCGAAATTACCTTGAGAGGAAGGTGTTAGGCACCCCTCTAGGTCCACAACGGTGGGTCCCGGCTAAACTCAATTTAAGCGAATTAGTCTTATAGGTAGATAAACAAACAGATATTACTTTTAAACAAGGAGTAAAAGGGGTCCTAGGATTCTTAGCCTATAGGATCACTTATGTGCAATACTTGGTAATCATCCCCAAGTTGGGGTACTACACATAGCATTAGCGCACAGGTCATCATTTCCTCTTACTACCCAATTACTCTTCCCTTTTGATTATTACCTAAGTGTTCCAATAACATCTCGTATGTGCCCTATGCGTGCACTACCCGTCCCTTACCTGTGGTCCTGGATGTGTTTAGGACCTCTATTCAAGGTGGTTCTAGACTCACTTATGTTGCTTAAAAGGAGAAAATCTAAGCGACAAACAATGATAGGTAGGACTGTCACATAAAGAGCAGTTAAGGGGCTCATATTTACCTCCACAAATAGACAAAACAAGTGCACACCATTCAAACAAGCAGTTTTTATAATTTTAGGAGTCCTATGGGCAGGATATCTAAATGAGTACAAACAGAATACACAACAGTCTTATTTAGGCGAGGCAGTGAGTGCCTATCAGTTTGCCTACTGATTTTTATCACTTATTGAATCTGCGCACGTTTCAAGCAGCAAGATAATCACAATTTTAAACCCAGGATTTAATTGTCCTACAGGCTTACCTAAGTGATAACAGGCAGAACCCTATAGACATGGTATCTAAATGTTAATCAAACCATAATTTTATAAAGCAGTGATTAATTTAAACAGGCGGATTTTTATCTTTTAGACCCTATAGGCATGCTTTCTAGGTGCTGAAACTGATTACAAGCGTCATTTCACGGCATAGAAACTGATTTTATACACGTTTCTTATAAACATGATATCTAAGTATTGAAGCTGTTTTTACACTTATTTCCTATATGCATGGTGTCTAAGTGTCAAGACTAATTTTATATGTGTTTCCTATAGGCATGATTTCTAGGCGAGTAAAAGCATTAATCAGTTGCCAAGCGAGTTCAACAAAGCGAGTAAAAGCATTAATCAGTTGCCAAGCGAGTTCAACAAGGAAATTCCTAGAAATAGGATTTCTAATGCATACATGAAGGTTTTGAAAACATGATTATTGATGTAGAATTGAGAAAACGACTTAGAAGTAGGATTTCTAGTGATGCAAAGTGGAAATTAAGGACAAATATGAAGATAAGGCCTATAGGCATAATTTCTAATGCATGTAAATATTCACAACAATTCTATAGGCATGATTTCTACCCGATCCCAACAAAGATATACAAAAATCCCTCCCAGCTTTACTAATAACCCCAATCTCTATTTTTACAAAGATTATTATTACAGACCAATATGAATGAATTACACAGTGAAAGAACCATTATACTATAGGGAGCCTTCATTGGCCCAATATCAACCTGGGAACCAAGCCTTCAAACATAACATCTCTAAGCATGGTGATGGCCCATCCATAACACATAAAACTGGTTCCTGGTGTGTCAAAGTTCCCAAGGGCCTCAGGGATTGGAGAACCAACCCCAATGTGTCAGAGTTTAGAGGAGTCTCATGGACCCTGCTCACACTGGGAAAAACAGTTTGGATTTTAGAAGTGAATAGAAACAGATTACCAGATTACAAGAACTACAAGCAGAACCACACTCAGCAAATGGAGTTCAGACATGAACTCCAGTAGTCAAATAGAGTCACAATCAATTCAAACAAGGTTTCACATTGCCTGGGATTGACTTAGTTCATTAGTTGTTACTAGGTGAGCATATAGGCATATATTAAACAGAGAACAACATGCTGGAATCAAGTTACTGATCCGACAGTCATACAGAAAAGGTAGCAAAAGTTGAGAGCATAGAAGTCATGAATTAATCAGGAACCTGTTAAGGTAGACACATAAAGCAGGAAGGAAAACATGCTAGTTGAGAAACAAGTATACAAGTATCCTAGATGAAACAGGAAAATGCTAAAGTTTATGAACCATATTGACATATTGGACAAGACAAATTCACAAGGGTTAAAGCATGCTAGTTAACAGAAACATAAGGGCAAACAGAGGCATGTTGATATCTACAGCAGATAGACATGATAATAGAGGTAGACATGCTGTTTAGAAGCAGTAAATAGGAGGAACATAGGTCTAATTACATAGCATATTGAATGATAGCAGAAGTGGAGACATACCAGTTAAGAGATGGCAACAGGAAAGTGAAGCAAATAGGTTCAAAGAGTCTAGCCTTGGCTTTCAGCCGGCTAGACAATGCAACAAACACAAGTAACAGAAAGAAATGCAATGGAATGTGTAAGAGCAAGAGTTTGTGTGTGCTTCTGTGTCTTTCTATGTGTGTGTGTGTTTTTTAAAGAAGTCTGAATGGGGAATTATATAGCACTTAGCAGGGTGAAACAAATAACGCAAAAAATAATTTAGAGTTCACAAATAAGGCAAAGAGACTAATCAATCAGTCAATTAGGGCTTAAGAGGATCAACCCAGGCAAGGTCATGGAGATATTGCCTAAAATAACACAAAACTGAGGTCTAAATAAGGTAAATAATAGGTCTAGGAGTCAACTAAAAGTCAGAACACGAAAATCGGGCCAGTAGAAAGGATACTTAGTCACATAAATAAGGTAAACAGGTAAATTAGAGACCATCTAGGGGTTGGTAAAACAATCAACTCCCATAAATTAAGCTTAGTAAAATAATTAAGGCAAGTAGTGGCAATTAGGAGTCACAAATAAGGAAAATAGGTAAAAATCACAGAGAAACACCAATCTCGGCAGAAAAATATAATTTGAACCCTAATAAAATCAATCAATCTCTTCTAATTGACAGAGATAAAAATAACGGGCGAATATTGAAAAATTGAGGCTGCACTATGGTCTCTAAGCTGCCTACATATCCCTGGTTTTACAGGAATCAGGCCATATGTAGTTCTGGGCCCGACGGTGAATGAAGCCGATAGGATTGTTATAGGAATGGTAGTGTGTTTCAGAAAGGTTCCTTTTTCGGAGAGGATGGTATCAGATGGGTTTATGCTGAGTTATTAATCTGAGTCTGAAGCGTAATGGATGTATCATAAGACAAATATCTGAACGGTCACAGAGTAAAGGCAGGTAATTGATGGGAATCGGTTAAGTGGCAGAGTATAAGTGGTACGAGCGGAAATCGGAGCGAAGGTTGCTCCTGTTTGAAGAACGGTTGCCTCCTGGATTTCCTGCAAGACTTAAAACACAACGCATGCCAATATGTAGATTACTGCAAAAATTTAAACATGACGCAAATGCCCTTTGGACCATGAGGGTTGTCTTTGGACAGTGAAGATGACGTCCTTAGACCATGACGTCCCGGGCCATGAATCATGAGATAAGAGATTTGTAGGCCATGAAATGATGTTCTCGGGCCATGAAAATGGTGCCTTTGAACTATGACACCTTTGAATAATGATGTGCAATATTGGGAGATCCTCAGTCCATGACATGGTGTCTTCAGGCTACGAGGATAATGCCTTCGGACTATGACGCCTTTGGACAAGTTGGCTATATTGGCCCATGAAATGCAAAGACATGATACCAAAGGTAATAACAAGGCAATGCTTAGCCTTGCGCAAAGTTTGGGGGCAGAGCTTAGCCCCGAAAGAGGGAGACAATGCAATGTTTAGAATAGATCAACACTTATGCGAGGGAGGACAATGCTTAGTCCCATACGAGGGAGGACAATGCTTAGTCCCATAAGAAGGCAGTGCTTAGCCTTATGCAAATAGGGAGGCAGCGCTTAGCCTCGTGCAAGAAAGGGAGACAATGTTTAGTCTCACGCAAGGGAAGGAAATGCTTAGCCTTATGAAAATATGGAGGCAGGGCTTAGCCTCATGCAAAATTTGAGACAGGGCTTAGTCTCTTGTAAAGAGAAGGCAACACTTAACCTTATGCTAATATGGAGGCAGGGCTTAGCCTCATGCAAGATTTGAGACTGGGCTTAGTCTCATGCAGAAAGAAGGCAGTGCTTAGCCTTATGCAAATATGGAGGCAGGGCTTAGCCTCATGCAAGATTCGAGACAGGGATTAGTCTCATGTAAAGAGAAGGTAGCATTAGCCTTATGAAAATATGGAGGCAGGGCTTAGCCTCATGCAAGATTTGAGACAGGGCTTAGTCTCGTGCAGAGAGAAGGTAGCGCTTAGCCTTATGAAAATGTGGAGGCATGGCTTAGCCTCATGCAAGATTTGAGAAAGGGCTTAGTCTCATGTAAAGAGAAGGCAGCGCTTAGCCTTGTGCAAATGCAGAAGCAGGGCTTAGCCTCATGCAAGATTTGAGACAAGGCTTAGTCTCATGCAGAGAGAAGATAACGCTTAGCCTTATGAAAATATGGAGGCATGGCTTAGCCTCATGCAAGATTTGATACATAGCTTAGTCTCGTGTAGAGAGAAGGTGATGCTTAGCCTTATGCAGTGAACAAGTAGCAGATAGGAGTAGAATATTTCTTAGCTGGAGATATATTTGCGTCTGATGGCCTGGTTGTCATGAGGATAGTGACATTGATACGTGTATATTTGTGAGTACTCCTATTATGTTCGATGTTCCTGCACTCAAAGAAAAATCGTATGTTTTATAGGGGGAGGTTGGTTCGTGCCTTTGTCTGCTGGCTTTGCTTTGCTCCGTTCTGGAGGCCCTATTTGAGTTGCCCTGGGTAACACTTGGCTGTCACGGAAATAAAGTTTTTGAAAATATGCACTTATTGATGAAAATAGAGTTGCTTTAGAAAACATAATGGTACATGATATCAAGTAAATTGGATGAACTAATGAGTATAACACTTTAGAGACATTGCGGCTTTCTTGCACTAGAATTTTGAGGGTCCTCCTCAAAATTCTACCCCAGTTTGGTAAATGATCCTTCGGCCGTTATGCATGCAACGAAGTTTGTTGGATTTGCTCTGGTAATTCATCCCCAGTTACTTAACTGATTTCTGGCTGTCTTGCATATGATGGCGCCGGCTGGACTTGCTCCGGAATTTTGAGGGTCCTCCTCAAAATTCTGTCCTAGTTTTTGGTTCTGGGCGAAATGAAGATTTTATTAAGATATGACCGAACCCACAGGGTTGCCTGCGTATCCCATCTTAAACGGGAATCAGGTCAAGCGTAGTTCAATTACACCAGATGAATTGAATGTAAACAATCAAAACATAGTATCTCTTTACTGCATCTGAATTGATGGGTTTTGGCCAAACTTCTCCATCCATTTCTGCGAATATGAGTGCTCCTCCTGTTAGTACCCTGTGAACCATGCAAGTACCTTGCCAGTTGGGTGAAAATTTTCCTTTAGCTTCGTCCTGATGCGGGAAGATCCGCTTCAGCACCAGTTGCCCCGGTGCGTATTGTCTTGGTCTGACCCTTTTGTTGAAAGCTCTGGACATTCTGTTTTGATAAAGCTGACCGTGACATACTGCATTCATTCTTTTTCCGTCTAAGAGGGCTAGTTGCTTATATCGGCTTCTTATCCATTCTACATCACTGAGTTCGGCTTCTTGTATGATCCTTAAAGAAGTTTCTACCTCAGCTGGAATGACATCTTTGGTACTATAAACCAGTAAATAGGGAGTTGGCCCAGTTGATGTGCGGACTGTGGTACGGTACCCTGTCACACCTCCTTTTTTTACACACCTACCCCCGAAGGATAGTGTGTAAGGGAGTTTTTCCATTTAAAGTGACATTATTCGAAATGGGATTATTTATTTATTTTTTAGAGTCGCTACTCGGGAAAGGACAGGTTTTTGGTGTCCCGAGTCACCGATTTAGTTTAAATCCCAAATTGGAGTCTGCGAACCAGAGATTCTGTGTAAGGAATTCTGTTGACCCGAGGGAAGGTGTTAGGCACCCCCGGGTCCCGTGGTTCTAGCACGGTCGCTTAAATTATTATAATTGGCTAAAAATCTGATTTTAATACATGTTTTAACTTATGCGAATTTTAAATTAAAAACCGCTTTTATTTATATTTCTTATAAGACTTGCAACATCGTAAAAATATATCTCAAACCACGTCGCACCAGTACGCCCGTGATTTTTGGCACATTTCAACCTTGTTGAGATTTGGATTTGGGTCACATAAATGTGCACCCGTAGTTAGGAAGGTAAGATTATTAAACTACCGTGCATAAAGTAGTTTTGTATTTGCAATTTGCGAGGGCCATGGAAATTTGCTAAATGGCACGCCTCGATTTCTAAGCATAGACAAGATTAATTAAACGAGGGCCATTCAATTGTCACTTTTGTTTGGCATGACGCGCCTTAATTCCAAAATAACAAGGTGGCCAAATTAAGCTTCCGAGATTTTAATTAATAAAACTATTGACCGAGATTATTTAAGCAGACACTTGCGATCCACACTTCAAGTAATCAGGTGATACAAGGGCAGTGACGAAGCACTGGGCCAATTATTAAAGGTCCAGGGTATGAATTCAGCCCAAACGTGACCCAGGGAAACGGGCCTCAGATTTGTACTTTGAACGGGACTGCATCTTGAACCCTTGAAGGGCCCAAACTTGTTTTAATTTAGAAAATAGTTTCCACATGCTTACGGCCCACACAAAAGTCATCTCAATTTGCACAAAAGCATGACCAGGGATTCTGTAAACAAATTTGCACAAACGCTATCAATTTTATTCAAATATTCAATTTTGATTTTTTTTAATCAAATTGATATCAAAATCAAACTATGTTCAATTATATAGCGTTTGATTTTGATAATTTACAGAATAGCGTTTGAACATAGTTTGATTTTGCAAATTGATTCACTAGATTAAAATGAACTTATAAAGATATAAAATTAAAATAGAACTACCAATTAAAGTCCATGATCTGTTTGTCCAAAGAAAGGTATACAACTCCTATTCGTGTACTCTCTAATTATACCATTTAATCATAAAAAAAAAAAGTTTAAACACAAATATAGAACCAAATCCATAGCATGCTAAGCCAACTATCTAATGCCTAATATTGGAGGCTCACATATAACGTAATACAAAAGAGGAAACAGAAACAGAGGTTGAATCGAAATGCAATTTGTATTCCATCATAGTCACTGAGTTACATGATTAGCACTTAGTCATGGTTCATTGGGCTAGGAAAGATACCTGGAAATAAGAATAGAAAGAGGTGAGTTTCAGCAGTAGACAGCAACTAGAACCCAGATTCAACACACCAGAACAGAGAATTTAGCCCACAATCCCACAAATTGCAATACTCAAATAGCTTGAACCAAAAATATCTCGGAAGACCCAATAAAACAGTAACTCGAACAGCAAAACTCCAAACCAGCTTGGAACCAAATTCAAACCATCTCCAATACTTCAAAATCAAGGAGTGTCTCAACAACAACAAATTAGAAATTTTAAAATTAGAAAAAAAAAAAACTAAAGTCAATGAAAAATGAGAAATTCTCAACCGTGCTGTTTTTTTTTTTGTTTTCTTCAGATTCTTAGCTCTCTCCTTTTTTTTACTGTTTTAGATTTTCTCCTTCTACTGTTTCCAGATTTCCTCCTCCTTTTTAATCAATACTAATGGTCTATATATACACTCTTATGGCAGATTTTTGCCTAGCTATTTAATCCCTTTTCTACCCCTCTTTTTTGGCTTGTTTTACCCTTTTTACCCCTCTAAAATATCTAAAATCTGTTCACCCCTAACAGAAAAATATTCTCTTATCTTCTAGTACCTTCTTCCTAACAGATTTGATGCCTTTTTTTAATCTAAAATCCCTAAACTACCCTTGAAATATTCTGAAATTTACCAAATCCTAAAAAACTACCCTTTACCCATGCCTATACTACCCTTTTACTAGTCTAAAATTACCAAGCTAGACTAAAACTATCAGCTATAACCAAATCAATAAGCCTACAAGAACATTAAATTAATTATAATAACAGAAAATGCTAATTTAATTAAACAATACCTAAACAAAATTTAAAACACAAATATTAAACAAACAATTACTGATATTCAAATTAAAACTTAATTATGAACTAAATTAATTACTAATACTAATCAACTACTAAATAAATCAATGATAACAATTTTAAAGAAAATTACTACTAATTTTCAATCTAAAGTAAAACTAACTAAAAACTTAAAAACAAACAAACAAAAAAGAACATAAAACAGAACACAAAAAATGAAAATCAGAACGAAACAATCAAACAAAACAAAACAACAAAAAAAATAATAAACAACAAAAAAAAAAACGGAACAGAAGCAAAAAAAATGAGAAAAAAAAAATAAGAATAGGAAAAAGGAAAAGGGAAAACTCACTGTTTTTGGTATCTAGAGGCGGCCAAACTTGATTCGATCCCCGGACACGCGAATCTTTTTTTAAGATTCTTGACCCGTAATATACCTAACCATGTGTCTTCACAAGAAGACACCTGGTTAAGGATATTAGGGTCGAGAATCTCAAAGATTTTGAACTAGGGTTTCGTTGGTTTTAGATTTAAAATTCAAGTATTTTGGTTAAGTTTTGAAGGTTGTTGTTTGGAGATTTGGAATGAGGAGGGTGAGGGGAGTGTATGGTGTTAATTTGGTTGAGTTTGGAGAAGGTAGGGTTTTGGCCGGATTTTAGATTTGAAATCCGAGCATTTTGGTTGTGATTTGAGGGAAATTAGGTTGGGGGTTGGAAAGAGGAGGATGAGAGGATTCCATGGTGTATTTTTTGGGTTATTTGGAGCACCGCCGCCGGCGGAGGCGATTTCCGGCCGGCGGCGGGCGGCGGCGGAAGGCGGGAGGGGGCGGAGATGCGGTGGGGCTGTGGAGGTGGGGATTTCCGGTGGGGAAGGGAGTGGGGTGTGAGAGAGATGAGTGAATGGGGGGTGGGGTATGGTTAGGACATATATATATTAATTGATGGTTGAGTTCCGGATCGTTGGATCAAAATAGATCAAAGGTTACACCAACTAAACTACGTCGTTTTGGGGTTGGGGGGTGCTGGACCGGATCAGGGATGTTTGGGCTGGGTCTTGGCCGAATTTTGGGTCCTCTTTTGGGCTAGAATTGTATTTTGGCCCAAATTTTGGGTCCTTTAACAAGACCAACTTTATTAATTCTTTTTCTCTTTTTGTATTTATATATATTTGTTTATTTATTGCTTATGCTAAAACAAGGACATAATTAGACTATGTATTCCCTAAAATATTCAAAACTCTATTTTTGCAATTTTCTTTTTATTTTAAAACTAAATTAATACCTAATTAATACTAGAATTGTGAAATTAAATGCCTAAATGCAAAAAATGCAACATATTTTGTATTTTTTATGAATTAAAATGCTATACATTTTTTTGTATTTTTATGAATTAAAAATGCAACATATTTTTTTATTTTTTTTTTATGAATAAAAATGCGCAGACAAAAAATGCAAACAAGACACCAAAATTATGCAATTAATTCCTAGAAATCAAATAATTAAAGGGAAAATCCTAATTTTAATGGATTTGTAGGAGTAAATTAAGCATGGCAAAAATCACATGCTCACAGATGTCTTTAAGCAAATATATTTAGGGCCTGTTTTTTCACATAAGAAATTTTTCACTTTTTTCGAAATTTTGTTCGGAATCCGTGTTTCTCCATGTGAAGTTCAAATTTCACTTGAAGTTGAATTTCAGATTTTTCGAAAATTTAAAAAACTCCAAAAAGCTATTTTTCAAAATTTTCGTTTCAAATTACTCGTAAAAATTAAAAAAAAAAATCCAATTTGTATTCATGTCTAAATACAACTCTAATTTTCAAATACCATGTTCACTTTGAAAAAAATTATTTTTTCGGAATTTTACAATTCTTATGTCCAAACGCCCACTTAGTTTCTTTTCTTTTGGAGTGTTCTTACTATTTTGAAAACTTTTCAGTGTTTGAAGACTACAATTTCTCCTAATTAAATTATAAAATCATAAATTTTGGAGCACCAAAGTTAAAATCATCACAGTTAAAAAAAGTTGCAACAACGTATATTGGTCTTTCCTAAGCATATGTTTCCTATGTACAAAGTGTTTCAGTTGATGTATCTAAAGCTCAAAATAATATAAAAATAGTGTTGACCAAATAACCTTCAAGTTAGAAAAGATCTACCATCAGTTAAAAAAATTAAGAATGAAAAATATTGTCGGGGCGGGGCGGGTGTATATGGGTATAGGCAGGACTGGTTGAAACCTTTGCGGGTTAAAGTTGAACCCACCCCTGCCCTGCCCCGCCCTCGCCACTCTGCCATCTCTAGCTATCTAATAGACTATTTCATCTGATCAAATTGGGGAGTCCGAAACCAAAATGTTGCTATTTTGGACTCAAAACACATAAATAGGTGTAAAAAAAAAAGGTAACAAAAATATATATAGCGCCAGAAATAGTGGCGCTATATATAAACGGTAACAACACCGTTAAATATATAGCGCCACTATTTCTGGCGTTATACACTGTCAGAGTGATATAGCGCCACTATTTCTGGCGTTATACACTGACAGTGATATAGCGCCAGAAATAGTGGCGTTATATCCTTTTTTTTCCTGACCAGTACAATAATTCAAAATAAAGCGCCAACTTATTTGGCGCTATATATGTAAAAAAAAAAACCTTCCGGACTCCCCATTTCTATATAAAGAGTTAG
>NW_017671385.1:88026-88562 GCF_001879085.1 Nicotiana attenuata
GAGCCCGGAATCCATACGTAAGTAATTTGTACAATTAAGTTATTAAAAAATATGAATTTAAATTATAAGAAAATACATAATTATTAATGATAATTTTGCGCCACTGGGCCTCAAAATATCGAGCCCGGAACCCATACGTAAGTAATTTGTACAATTAAGTTATTAAAAAATATGAATTTAAATGTAAAAAAATACATAATTATTAATGATAATTTGGTGCCACTGGGCCTCAAAATATCGAGCCCGGAATCCAGTTATTAAAAATTATGATTTTACAGTTGACGACATGGATGCGCCTATACATCCCAGCCCTCGGACGTCGGATCTATTAGCCCTACAGCCCCAGCATAGATCCGAGTATATCTGGGAGGGACAGTTGCTTACTACGACGTTTCGGTCCAGGAGAGTGGATCTACTATGGGAGTTTTTGAGTCCTCCCCGCGTTCTACATCCCCGCGTGGTCCATCACTTGGAGGAGATGGGATTTTATAGGATTATTAGGATTGGTCGGATACAGCTCGACTATGCTTTGATCA
>NW_017671385.1:88746-90813 GCF_001879085.1 Nicotiana attenuata
CCATTGATATACATTTCAAAAACCAGGGAACCTTCCCAGGACTCCTTTTAGTGGCGATATGTCTTCTTTTCGATCGACAGCGCCCTTTGCGGGTTTTCGCTAATCGACCTCTCTCATTTCTCTTCTCACCAATCGCCCGATAGTGCTCTTTGCGAGTTTTCACTAAGCGGACTCTCTCATTTTCAGTTTCTCTTCTCCCGTCGCCTTATGGTGCCCGAAGGTTTTCACCGATAAGACTCTCTCATTTTATTTCTCTCATTTGGACTGTGACAGCTTCCAACAATATTTCTTTTCAATCCCCACGCCTTTGCCAATTGATCAGAAGGATTTGGACAAGATTTTGGGTAAAAGAATTCTGGATGGAGGTACAACTTTGGAACCATTTCGGCGGATTTACGGCCGAACCATTATATCATCTGCCCCAGTTTCATTTCTCGGGGAACTTGGGATTTTTCTTTTGGTGTGACTGAACCTCAGGGAGAGGCTGCCTACGTACCTTTTCAGGATCAAGTCAAACGTAGTTCAGGAACATTTGTTTTTGTTGTTTTGTTTTTGTTTTTTTTTTATCATATTTTCTCTCTCTTTTTTTTTTTTTTTTAGTAATACTTCTGGGTTCCAAAGAGGGTAGCCAAAGAAGGGTAACCGGCTCAAATGGGTTTACGAAGGGTTGATAGTGTTTGGATAGCGAGAAAGAAAGCCTTCGTCATCTTAATTGCACAAAAGCCATCGCCGAATGAGGATTAGACGTAGTACCTTTTTACTGCATCTGCGTTGACTGCTGTCTCAGGATCATTCCCTTCGATGTCTCCCAGATACAGTGCTCCTCTTGGCAATATTTTTCGGATGATGTATGGACCTTTCCAATTAGGGGCAAACTTCCCTTTTGCTTCCTGATGAGGGAGAATGCGTCTGAGTACCAGCTGTCCCACTTCAAAATTCCTGGGACGCACTTTCTTATTATAGGCACGGGCCATTCTTTGTTGGTACAGCTGTCCGTGACAAACCGCGGCCATCCGTTTTTCATCAATTAATGACAATTGCTCTAGTCGGGTTTTAACCCATTCACTGTCCTCAATCTCCGCCTCAACGATTATCCGGAGTGAAGGAATTTCCACTTCTGCAGGTATGACTGCTTCAGTACCGTAAACTAGCAAGTACGGTGTTGCTCCAATTGATGTACGTACTGTGGTGCGATATCCAAGTAATGCGAAGGGTAACTTTTCATGCCATTGCCGGGAGCTTTGAATCATCTTTCTGAAAATCTTCTTGATGTTCTTATTTGCTACGTCGACAGCACCATTGGCTTTTGGCCGATAGGGAGTTGAGTTTCTATGCGTTATCTTGAATTGTTCACATACCTCCTCCATCAGGCGACTGTTCAAGTTAGCTGCATTGTCGGTAATAATAATTGCAGGAATGCCAAAGCGGAAAATGAGATTGGAGTGCACAAAGTCTACCACGGCTTTCTTGGTGACTGACTTGAGGGTGATGGCTTCAACCCATTTTGTGAAATAGTCAATTGCTACCAGTATGAACCTATGCCCATTCGAAGCTTTCGGCTCGATCGGTCCAATGACATCCATGCCCCAAGCAACAAACGGCCAAGGTGCTGACATCGGATGGAGTTCTGTCGGAGGTGCATGAATCAAGTCGCCGTGCACCTGGCATTGATGACATTTCCGAACAAAACTGAAACAGTCCTTCTCCATGGTTATCCAGTAATACCCGGCTCGCAAAATTTTCTTTGCCAACACATAACCATTCATATGAGGTCCACATACTCCTGCGTGCACTTCATGCATAATTCTTCCAGCTTCCTCGGCGTCAACACATCTTAGCAAGTTGAGGTCCGGGGTTCTTTTATACAAAACATCACCACTTAAGAAGAAACCACTCGCATGTCGTCTAATGGTTCTCTTCTGATCTCCGGTGGCCTGCTCAGGGTATTCCTGTGTTTTCAGAAATCTCTTGATATCATGATACCAGGGCTGACCACTTGGTTCCACCTCAACTGTATTACAATACCCGTGCTTTTCTTTGATTTGAATCCCTAAAGGGTCAATATGG
>NW_017671385.1:93246-101743 GCF_001879085.1 Nicotiana attenuata
CGCATAGACGTCATGAGAGATCGGAGACACTAACTGCATCTGGTCTCTTGGAGGTATAGAATCTATCCGGAGTGCTACCCAAATGGGCCTCCACCTCTAGGGCGACCCCTACCCACCTGAACCTTCTTGGCGTCTGGCTGTGGGTTAACCGGAATGGCGGTGAGGTACCTGGATGTTGTACATCATCTTGGGATGATAGCGCCATTTCTAGGTACTGTCTTGTTCTCAAAGCTCCTCTCATGGGAAAAACCTTCTCATTCATGGACAACATAGAACATGCAATCCCCCTGACGATTATAACTCATTGAACTGCAACCTCCTTAGTGGCGAAAATTGCTAACGCTTACGTCTGTGGCCCTGATTAACCTGAAATGTGTCACTCATGTCAGTAGAGGAACTATCTTACTATACTAAGCTGGCGAAACATTAGATTCTCTTGGACATAGTGCCTCACAAAGTAAGGTCGCGCATGGGCACCCTGGCAGGGTCTGTGCGCTAAAATAACATGGGCTCATGGTACTAGGCTGGCCTCAATTCATTAATTCAACTGACACCTCTGACCAAATGAGGCACCGCTTATATCCACTATGAATATTGAGCTTCTTGATGCGCTTGGTTCGTGAACTCTTCGGTGTCCCTAGTCTGGAGATACACTTGAATCCCTCCCTACTATCTCCACATACTTGATTGTAACGAGATCCTCATTCTCTGCCTCTCGAGCCATCAAGAAACCTGAAATCATCATAATGCAAACACCGCAAAATAAATCTCTACTACTCTCTCCGTATCGTAAGGAAGTGAATAATGACAGTTGAATCGAGAGACATCAGATGAGATCTTACCTCATTAATTTGTTCAACGGACGTCTTGATCCTGCTGGAGCCGCTCGAAACTTACCTCGTAACCTTCCTCTGTGAGGGTGGAGGCTTAAACACTCTCCAAGAAGAAGAGGTATGTTGAAACGAATCCAAACTGAAATATGTGAGAATCCACCCCGTTGGACTCCACTAATATCCATATTTATGACCCTCTCCCTGAACGGCAATGAAATCATGTGGGTCTTCTAACTGTCACCCTAAAGACAAGAGTGAATGAAGCTTAGTCGCATCTATTCCAGCCACTTCTAGCTCTTCCAAAGGTCGGACGCGAATATGACCTACTGCTCATAGCCACTACCAATCGGCTTGAACCCTGTCTCACAGGTAGTGCATCCGTTGGAGTCTGATCCACACAACCAGCAGCATGCCCCTAGCGTATCGAGCCGTAGGGGTCTGTGCTTCCCCTTCCCGCCTGAGTTGTGGCTGAATCTAGTTTGAAATTGCCCAGCCTGAGGCCATAGAATCCGTTAATCATCTGCATACGGCCCATGACTCCTGTAAGCCCAGTGCGGGTCATTACAAGTTTCTGGACCGGTCTCGGCTCCAGGTACCTCATACATGTCTTGCCCGAGATAGTCGCCAGACAGCAGTATCCATCTGGTAGGTACTACTAGGATAGTAGTAGGCATCTTGTCTGGACCCCTCGTGCCCTCCTACAGAGAGTTGTGGCCCCCTGCCACCGTTCGCGCCTTGTCCTGCATCTACCTTTGATAACACGAAATGGCGCGGATGTACCTTTGTCCACCAGATAATCGCGGGTCGGTGTGCTTCTCACCCATCTGCGACGAGAAACAAGATAACAGATACATGCTAGTATAGCTCGACTGGCACGACCTAGGACGACTGATGAAAAGATTAAGTTTCCTAAACCCAATCTAGCCTCTGAAGATAATAACTGTACGACCCAAAATCCCAACACTCAGGGTCGTGATGGTGCCTACCGTACATCAGTTCTACTTCTAGTGAAAGCTCTACAATGAACAGAAAATGTTACTGATTTTTAACAATTTATGACAAAATAATAACAATGAAAATGGTGTAAGTGTGAGGCATAATATGTTAATACTAAATAACGAGTCTAAACATAACCTAGAAATTGGTGTCACGAGTACATGAACATCTAGAGTGCTAAAAATAAGGTCTGAATAAAATACATTGTTTTGAAACTCAGGAAAACAGTAAAGGTAGGAGGGAAGGGGACTTCAGGGCTGTGAACGTTGTGCTTCTGTACCTCAAGTCTCCGTTAACAACTGAATCCAAGCAGAAAGTACTTAACGCCGCTGGGACCCACTCTGGTATCTGCACAAGAAGTGTAGAGTGTAGTATGAGTACAACCAACCCAATATACTCCGTAACTATCGAGCCTAACCTCAACGAGGTAGTGACGAGGCTATGACAGAACACCTACGTAAATAAACCTGTACCAGAATATATAAAGCAGCAATAACAAGGGAGAATAATAAGTACAAACTGGGAGGGGACATGTAAGAAGGGAAAAATATAACAACTACGACAGGTAAGAAATTACGAAGTAATCATGTAAATCATCTACCGGTAAATCAACTAAACCAATGATATGGAAATGACATGGCATCACCCTTCGTGCTTTTACTCTCGTCCTCACCATGTAATGGTGATATAAGTAAAATGAAAAGGCATGTCATCATCCTCCGTGCTTTTACTCTCATCCTCACCATGTAATAATGAATAATAAGATGAATGGTACGACATCACCCTTTGCGCTTTTACTCTCTTCCTCACCACGTAATAATAAATAAATGAGATAAATGGCACGTCATCACCCTTCGTGCTTTTACTCTCGTTCTCACCATGTAATAATTATAATGGCGTAAATACAATAGCACGGCATCAACCTTCATGCTTTTACTCTCTTCCTCACCATGTAATAATGAATAATATGAATTCGAGGAATAAATAATGCAGAAAATATATTTAACGTCATATATGTTTTCAAGATACCAAACTTTAATTTCAAAAATAATTGCTAATAAAAAAGGGCAATAATTACGAAACGAATACTCAAGGAAATAATAATCTAACCTAAACATGGATATCATAATTAACAAAATAATAAAATACAAGGAAACAAGTTTCACCCGCATGCTTTAACCCAATAACAACGCATAAGTACTCATCATCTCACAAATACGTTGGTCCCGCTCATAAAAACATAGAAAATATACTAACAAGTCCTAATACCTCAAGTCAAGCTTAACCACAACACTTACCTCGCTTCGCAATCAAATCAAAGCTCAACTGGGGCCTTGCCTCTAGAAATAGCCTCCAAACCAATCAAATCTAACCAAATATAGTTCAAGCAATTCAAAATAAGCTTTAAAACTACCCACGAGTGAAAATGATTCAATCTTTAATGATTTTAATAAAAGTCTACAAAATTCAACCCCGCACCCGCTTGGTCAAAACCCAAGATTCTGTCACGACCCAAAACCCACAAGTCGTGATGGCACCTAACTCAACTCTCTAGGTAAGCCAACTAACAGAAAATACAGCTCAACTGAGATTATAAGAAAATCTGGTATGAACAGATACACGTTCTGTCTGAAAGATACATAAACAGAATAGTAAAACCTAAGCTACCAAGGACAAGAGACAGCTATATCTGGAATGCTAACATCTTCAGAATCAGCACCCGACATCACCAGCAACATTTGGGAGATACGCAATGATGTTTTAAGCGACAATACCACACAAGAAGGGTGGGGGAAGGGGGGGTGATTTATGTGGTACCCAATTTTTGCTTAACTACTGTATAGAACCTGGTTCTTCTAGGTGTTCCAACTACTACTGTTTGTGGAATAATAGATACTGAAAATAAAGAACACAGAGATTTTTACGTGGAAAACACCTGGCTTAAAAGGTGAAAAAACCACGACCTACTACTCAGTAGAATTTTCCCAAACTTCCACTAAAATCAGTGAGCCAAAACAACATTTACAAAAATCTTGTAAACCTAAGGATTAACTCTAATCCCGTCGTAGCACAGAGCCTCAACTGTTGCGACAACCTCAAGTTAGCTATAACTTGAACACTCTAGGTACCTAATACAATTGCTTCTATGAAAGCTGAAAGGTACAATTTTAAACCACCTACTTCAATTGAACTAGAATAAAAGATAAACACAATGTAACTGGTTCTTCTATCTCGTTCATGTAGCTTCAGGAGTGCACTCTTAAATCACACATAAATTGCTTGCAAAATCGCCTTGCTCTTTTGCTCTCAATTTAGTATAACTTCTGCGTATGTGCAACGCCTGTAAAAGAGAACAATAGTTGTCATTTAATAGGTTAGTGATCAGAGTTTGATTAGGACTCAATTGCTGCTCTTCTATCTTAGAAGAGTTCATGATGTTCTCAAACTCTAACACTATCTTCAACCTAGATTGTGTTCTCTTCATATAAGGAGACTTTCTCCCCTTATCTAATATGCAACCTTTTTGATCAGATCAGGAGATATTGCTGCTTGATCAGTAGTCCTTATCTCTTTCACGTGCATCTCACATGTATAGATTGATCATGACTGTGCTTCACAAGATGGACCTGGTCCATGACTGAGTTCTTTTGTCAATCTTCAAAACTTCACCTATTCTTGGGCCAACAAAATCCCCCTTTTTGATGATGACAAACTCTGTGTTTTTTTACTGATGTGGAACCTGTAAGAACTCAGCTTGACCATCAATACAAATCTTTAGAAAATTCACTTATCATCAAGGACCAGGTTAATTAGGTTATAAATATCACTTATTTCAGAATGTGTAAAGCACAGTGTCTCTTCCCCCTTTTGACATCATCAAAAAGTTGCATCCAAAGTGTGAATTCCAGATTTTAATAAGTACTCATGGCCACTGGGGAAACTGGAAGTGCAATCATGGTGCAATCATCAATAATCAAACAAACATATTTAAACTATCAAGGACAAATTAATCATTGAACAAGAAAAAAAAACAGTAGTTATCATTGATAGAGATATGTTGCCACCTACAATCCACAAAAAGAAAGAAAAACATTCAAACCACGAGCAAAAACAAAAAGATAGAAAAATCCCTAGTATGGGTCACTGAGGCACTAGGCAAGTTCAGGGGACAGGAGCTAGGAGTCCTAAGGCTTGGAGGAACTGGAGGGTGGGGTTTGGATTTGGAGAAGATTCAGCATGTTCTGAAGAATTCCATCATTCTTCTCCTTTTCTTTGGTAAGATCAGATCTGAGACCATCCCTCTCAGTTTCCACTTCAACCACACGAGCCTTGAGCCTAGCTATTTCAGCATCTTTGGCTAGACATTCTGAACCAGAACCCTAACTTTGCTGTTGATGGGTGTCTTCTGGGATGAACCAGGTTCATATGGGATGGCATGACTGGATAGTCACAAGCAAGAAGAGTGTTGATGCCAAAATGTTCCTTGCTCGAGGCCGTTTCCCATTTCTTCAGAGGCACATTGAGCCTGTCCAGAACTGTGGTTAGAATAAAACCATATGGAGTAGCATGAGCCTTGGAGCCATTGATGATCCTATCTAGCAGCTTGATAATGAAGGCATGCCAGTTGATTTGCTTTCCTCTTTCCAGACACTCCATAAGAACCAGATCCATGTAGTTTGCAGTGTGCCTTCTCTCCTGTCTGGGCAATAAGCACTTGTTGACAAATTCAAACACAACCTTGTGCTCAGGCCTCATTTCACTTTTCTGCACAGCCCTGGTTTCATTCACATCTTCTGAATCACAAAACCTCCTGGTGATCTCAAGAGCAGTAGGGAGGGAGTCCAAGCATGGCCACCTTTGCCTTGTATAGTAATCAAACCCTTCAGAGGGTTTGTCCAGAATTTCTCCCAACTTCTGTACATTAAACTGCACTTAGATTCCTTTCACCAGGCTGCTAACAATGCCTTCCTTGACAACAACATTTGCCATAAATTCGATCAGTTCATTCCTGGCTAGCCTACCATCCATCTGAAGGACCATGTCCTTCCATCCCTGAGCAGCTAAAGCATCCACCAATCTTATCATTCCTGGTTCCACCAGGTCCTTCAACAGTCTACCCTTTAAAGTTTTCTTTTGCCAAACATGGCAAGCTTATCCCGTTCCTTCTCAGAATTATTTTCTTTTTCTTCCCCACTCCAGTCATCATCATCAGAAATCTTTGATTGTTTGGTTTTCACCGTAGATCTTGTCCTTCTGGCTAGTGTAGGTTTAATAGCCTTAGACACAGCAGAAGACTTCTTGGAGGAAGTCTTGGGCTTTTTGGGCTTGGGGTAGGAACCTCTACTGAAGTGCCCCTTTCTTGATGGACAAGTTCCATCTCCTCTTCCTCAACAGTCTCTGAGGATTCTGCAATCTTTCCCTTTCCTTTATCCATTTTCTTTTTCTTACTTGCATCTAAAGCCTTTTGTAACTTAGCTTCACTCTGTTTCACCCTACTTCTTGTGGCTCTACCCTTAGGCAATAAAGAGGCAGTAGGTGTTGGGGATGAAACTTTTCTTTTCTTGGAAGGCTTGGGAACATTTGGGGCTTTTGTTGTGGAAGTTTTTTGTTTCTTTGGGTCATAGCTTGCCTCAACCTTTTTCAGCAGGTCTGCTAGGGTTTCTTCAGCAGATGAGACACGTTCATCTCTTTGTGTGCTCAGATGAACCAACCCCTCAGAAACTTCCCCAGAACCATTTCCCCCTGCCTTCATGCCATACTCTTCTACCCTTTCCTGTTCAACCCCACAGATAGCAGGAACTACTTCTTTCCCAATTCCCCTCTCTTCACCACATGCACATTCTCTCTCTTTTTCTTTTTCAAATTTCTTTTTACCTCCACCCCTTTGTTTCTCAGGCAATTCTACATCCCTAATGGGTCCAACCAGAACAAACCTAGTCTCTAAGTTTTCAGTCACAGATGAACCTACCTTGGAAAGGGATTCTTGGGTCGTTTTAGAGTCAGAAGACTCATGTCCTTCCCCCTCAGTAGTGGATTGATAGGATTCAGAATCAGAACTAGAATCTGAGTTTTGATCTTGGCTTGCTTTCAACCTTTCATTTAATGCCTTCCTCAGAGGCCCAGATGCTACAGTCTTTCGAGCCAGCATTTTCACCCTACGTAGTCTAGGTTTCGGAGATTCACTGGGTGGAGTGGTTGAGGATGAAATTGAGGGAGATGGTGGTGGAGGAGCTCCAGGATTGTCTTGTGGGTTAGACATGATCGTTGGTTTCTTGAGAGAATTTAGGAATTTTGGAGAAGAAGGTAAGTGAAGGTGAAGAAGTGTTTTTGACGGTTTGAACTTATGATGAAGGCAGGAGAAATGATGTGTATTTAAAGAGAATTACACATTTAATAAGTAACGGCAGCCTTTTGCAGTGGTCAATTAGAGGTCTAATCAACCTGAAATTCCAGATTTTGAATGATCGATTTGGCTTCCCTAGATATTAGGCAAAATTTACGGTTTAGAGTTCTAGGCGGACGAAACTGGTTCAATGCTATCAGATAGATTTTTTTTCTAGGAATTGAACATTTATAGGACTTCTGCTCATGATTGAAATATTAATCTTTCTAATTGTGCAGAGTATAGAAAACATACCTTAGCTTTCATATGAACCCATACTGATGAACCAGGTTCTTCATTTAGAACTCTCTTGAACATGCCTCAAATGCCATAATAGAAAATTTTTGTAAGAGATCAGTGAGTCATATAAACACATGTCACAGGAGTATACTAATTAAAGTATGAAGCTGAGTAAGAATTAATCTAGATATTTACACAAGTTCAAAGTTCCTAGCCAAAATTTTTTTTCTTTTTTTTATTTTTTATTTTTTTTTTCATTGTGCATTCTGAGCTGGACCTATTAGGTGATCTTAATCATCCCTAAATCCAACCTGTTCCTCTCAAAGTTTTCTCTACTCAGTGCTTTAGTAAAGATGTCAGCAATTTGTTTATCAGTAGCACAAAATTCTATGGAGATCAATCCTTCTCATAGTTATCGCTCAAGAAGTGGTGTCTAACATCTATGTGCTTAGTCCTCTTATGATGAACAGGGTTCTTTGTCATACTTATAGCACTAGTGTTATCACAGAATATAGGAATTCAACCAATTTCAATACCAAAATCTACCAACTGCTGTTTGATCCATAGCAATTGAGCACAACAAGATGCAGCAACAACATACTCAGCCACAACAGTGGATAAGGCCACTGAATTTTGCTTTTTAGTGGCCCATGATACAAGACATTAACCAAGAAAGTGAGCCATACCTGAGGTGCTTTTCCTATCCACAAGGAAACCTGCAGAATCATCATCGGCATATCCTACTAGATTGAAATTACTGCCTTTGGGATACCAAAGACACAGATCAGTGGTGCCTTTCAAACATCTTAGTATCCTCTTGACAGCAGTCAAGTGAGACTCTTTTGGATTAGCCTAAAAGCGAGCACAAAGCCTTACACTGAAAACAATGTCAGGTCTGCTAGCAGTAAGATACAAGAGTGAACCAATCATACCCCTATTCAACTTCTGATCAACTGATGAACCAGGTTCATCAATGTCTAATTTAGTGGCAGTTGCAATGGGGGTGTCTATTTCCTTTGATTCATCCATTTTAAACCTTTAATCA